>NC_057814.1:107920057-107955088 GCF_018294505.1 Triticum aestivum | reverse complement strand
CCCGGCTCCGGCCCGGGCGCTCGCCCACGGCCCCGACGCTCGACCCCGACCCCGACCACTCCCAACCTCGGCCGTCGTCGGGCGTGCACCCTCTGTAAGCCCCCACCGCTCCTCCTCTCTCTGGTAGCTAGGTTTTTTGGTTAATTTACTTAGGTTTTAGTTAGGGCAGATGGTTAATTAGGTTATATATTTAGTTATGAATTTAGCTAGGTTTTTTTTTCAAGTTCTATATTTTTCTTCCTTTTATATGCAAATTTGAAGTGGACATGTGATGTTTTGGACATGTCATATTTGGAAATTTGGACATGATGATTATGTGTAGGGTAAATGATCCGAGTGGCCTATGTTACGCCGGAATGTTGATTCATTTCCGTTCCGGTGAATTTCAGGCGCTCGATATGTCCATTTTTTAGCAAAGGTCATGCTGAAATTTTCTGTGAATTTTGGCATGATTTGTGCTAGATAGTAGGCATATCGAGTGCTGGGAAACGACATTCCGGCAAACATAGATTTCTTTTTTATGTCATGTCTCATTTTTTTCATAGTTTAGAATTAAACGAGGAGACTTAATCATAGGAAACATGTCGAACAACGAAGAAACTGGGCCTTCTGACCAAGATGCAGACGAGATGGATTATGAGGGTGAACAAGAGTACCTCAACTATTTGACTGCTAAGCAATTACAAAGTCAAGGTTTGCATGTCGGCCTCGATGATGGTACTGATGCCGACATTGACACCGACGGCGCCGGCACTGATGGCGGTGCCGAGACCGATGGCGGCACTGAGACCGGCGGGGAAGGTACCGGCGGGGAAGATACCGGTGGGGAAGGTACCGAAAAGAAGAAGCAGAAGAAGCATAGGATACGAAAACCTAGCAAACTAGGGATTGGATGACTGGTGATCACAAAGATGGCACCTGGCAAGTTTGAGCCATTAGAGCCGGAAGAACCTCGCAAGTGCTATGGGAACCAAGTAGGGTGCATCCTACGGGAATGCGCGAGCATCAACGACGATGACTTAAGGAGTAAAGAACATTTGACGCAGTTGCTCCTGACGAAGTTGCACAAGAGATTCAAGTTCCCCGACCAGGATGATAACATAGAACAACCGTGGGATGATCCGAACATGAAAAAGATTAACAATCACGCCATGGGCATGTTTAGCAATGATTTGGCCTCCTGGAAAGGGAGGGTGAAATGAGCTATTGAGGCTGAGGAACCCCTGTCCAAGATTCTGGAGGAAAATCCGACACTTACGGAAGAGGAGTTCGAAAAGTTCAAGGACACTTGCGCTACCGAGGCAGCCAAGGCTAAGGCTATGAAATTCAAGAGCCTTAAGCAAAGGAACACGGGGAAGCATCGCCTCAGAAGCCGTGGCTACCTCGGTAAAAGGCCCATATGGGATAAGGAGGATGCGGAACGTGAAGCCGCGGGTATCCCAGACCCCTTCGCGAAGTTCACCAACCCCTTGGAGCGTGACTTCATCAGGGCCCGCTACAAGTGGGACAAGGAAAAGAAGGTTTTTTACACGGACCAGATCATGAGAAAATTGATTAGACTACTGGTAATTATTCTTTTACCACCTTACATTTACCTCCAGATCTAGTCGACTACACATTCCTAAACGGTTCACGCTCCTTCTGCAGGAGAAGCAACACCAGCTTGCAATCGAAAGTCCTACTTCTCCGATGAGGCCCAAGTGGGACACCCCTCTCAACCGGGCCTTGAACGAACTTAAGGGACTCCCTTTGGGCCATCGGCCGCAATATGGTCGTGTGCACGGCGCTGGAGACGACGCCACGTGGAAGGTGTTTTACAACGAGGGCCCGGAGGCCAAGAAGCAGAAAAAGAAGTTCAGTCAGGTGGACATCGACAAGAACGTGAAGCTTGCGGTCGAGAAAAAAGCAGCTGAGGACGCGAAAAAAACAGCCGAGGAGAAAAATGAGTTTCTACAGCAGGCAGTCAATGCAGCTGTAATTGCCTGCAGAAATGATTTCGCTACTAACTTGGTTCCAGCTATCAGCAACTGGACGAAGGAAAATCCAGACAAGACGGTACATGATTTCCCGTTGCCCAGTTTCGTCGGGAGAAACTCCGTGAACAACAACACCACCGCACCATCACTTGCTCACGCAACCGGGCCTCCTCTCGCAGTCGCTCCTGCTCATAGCAGCCCGTCCTCAGTCTCTGGCGCGCTAGGTGGGCCTTCGTCTTTGGCTGAGCTCGACACTCTCACGGTAATTACATGTCGCACCAACATATATATATATATATATATAGAATGTTCCATTTTCGTTGCCTTTCGGATGTTTTACGCCACATACATGTGTTTGCAGGCCGAAGAAACCCCGTGCACCATACTCTACTTGATCAAAGGCCAGAAGGTGGATGTGAGAAAGCGGATGATAATGAACCCCTTGCAACCAACGTTCCATAACCAGCCGATCCCCGCTGGGCACTTCAGAGTTAACTTGTCCAGTGTGAAATCGGGGCACGAGGATTTGCCTCCTCCAGTACAGCATGTGGGAGAGGACGACGAGACCCCGCCGCGGATTGGAAGCTGCAAGGGTTTGGGTGCTGCTATGGCCGAAGAATCTTATTCGTCTGGAGCCGGCCGAGAGCACACCAATAACCACACATCAACAAGCATGTGCGGAGACCAGCACCCCGCCTACGCAATTACCAGCTCCTGTAGTGCCGGGTGAGAGCGGCGGACGACGTGATGAAGGGGGTGCAATAGTACTGGCTGATGTAATCGGTCCTGTAGAACATAGAATGGATGATGAGACGGAGGTCGACCCAATGGGTTTCCTCAATACAAACGCGTATGACTGTGACATAGATATGATGAGTCAACCATATGATGAATCGGGCTATCAGCATGCTAATAAGGATATGGATGATCTGCCTGGGCAGGAAGGTCGTAACAGGGATTGCAAAAAGTCTCTCTTCATGAAATCTTCACAGGACACGCCTGAAGATGCCGCCTCAACACAGGCTCAACTAGCCGAGGGTCGTACAGTGCATACCCCGGGAACACTAGGGCAGGGGTTAAGGAAGGGTCTGGAAGGTGTGCCCAAGAAAAAGGAGAGGAAGAGATCAGGGAATATAGCTGCCTCCAAACAAGCCAGAGCACATAGCAGCCATAGGATGGATTCTGAAGAGCGTGTACCCGTGAAAGGTGCGGCCATGTTCCATCTCACGGGTGAGCCGATGCTACCGCCGAAACCATTGGAGGCACTATCAGGGGATATCAGGAGACTGCACGACCATGTGCTGTCGACTGAGAAAAGCCTACTAGCCTCGAAGGATCCAGGATATCCGACATACGCGGCTCGTGTGCCTGAGGGGAAGTGCTACGTCGACACACGGCCCGCGGAGGTGTTCTTCCTGCGGTTTGACCATATCTTTGAGATGTTTCTCACAAGGCGGCTCGATTTTACAATCGTCCGCCTTTTTGCGCTACATATGAGCTCCGTCATGAAGAGAGAAGAAGTCTCGCAAATCTGTGTGGCAGATCCGTACTACATGCACGAGTCTTTCTTGAGTCTCGGCGACTTTGAGCGTGAAACTGCTAGGGACTACCTCCAAAACTTCATGGTACAGAATAAGGACCAGGAAATTGTCCTCCTGCCTTATCATCCAAAGTAAGTCAGTTCCGGACAACCCTTTCGTACATTTCAATCATTCCTTCTCGCTCATATGGAGAATAATTTGAGGTGTCTTTTCCCCGCAGCAACGGGCGCGCCATTCTTATCGTTCTTTACCCGCGAGTCTCCCACGCCGTGTATTTCAACCCTTCCAGAGACTACGAGAAGAAGGACTACACCCACATAATGAATATTCTAGATGATGCTCTCCAAGGCTTCAGCATTAGAGGTGGCCACATGCAGATCAGGAAACAAAGGAACAAGAAGATGGGTTTCGCGCATAAAACTAACTTCTGCTGCATCCATGTCCCAAAACCAAGCAAGAAGGATGGATTCTACATCCTCCATCTCATGATTGAGTTCAGCACGGATCACCAAATGCTTCGCATGACAAACAGAAATGACGATCATATCCACAAGTGGCTAGAATCTCATGGAGAAGCGGATTATAAACTTAGAGATGACTTCTTTCGCATCCAAAGGGACATTGCGACGATCATCATGAAAGAAGTCGTCGATGAGAAGGGGATGTTTCACCACGGCCCTATATCATGAGCTGACGTCTGAACTCGCATAGGCATGCAACGTCAAGACCTCACGCCGTTCAAGAAGCTAGGGTCCATCCTCGATGATATGGAATGATGGAGCTTCTAGTGATTTACGATGCCGATGATGATGATATGTGTCGGTTGAACTTGTATACTTTCTGTAGCGATGAAACTTTGTGATGTCCACGGTCCCGGCCGAACTTGCGTAACGCTACTTTGTTAGTTTGGGTACGATGACCTGCGTACCTCTAATTATTAGTTTGCGTACTGTATGTTGCATCTAGTTGCTAATTAACCCTTTCTTTTTCGTGTTGCTCTAATATATTTTGTTGCATATGATTGTACATCCTCTTGATGAAGATGCATCTCTAACAGGTACCTAGTTTCTTGATGGCGGGATGGTGGTGCTAGGTCGTGTACAAAGGGAAGGTTCCGGGGGTGTACAACGAGTGGCTTGAGTGTCAGGCGCAAGTGAATGGGGTCTCGGGCGCCAGCCATAAAGGCTTCAAAAGCAGACAAGAAGGATAAGCTAGTTACTTGAGGTTCACGCTAGCGCGAGAGAGGACTCTTAACCGCCGCTTCATGTACTGCATAGTTCCGCTCTCACTCATAGTGATAGCTCTTCTCGCGTATACCATTGTTTAGATGGATGACGTTGTAGTTGCAAGTATTCGAGACTTGCATGTATCGCTATTTTTGAGATGGTGACGAGATACCACTGTGTTGGATGATGATTATGATGAGACTATTTGTATGTATATGCTATGATTACATTTGTGGTCTCACAGCCATTTGTATGTGTATCATGATCACATTTGTATCTGCTAAAGATTCTTGTATAAAGACTGTTCAAATACAAAACAAATATGCAGAAAAAAATAAAAAACTACTAAAATTAGCAGTAGCGAGTGGAGAAAAGTTAGCAGTAGCGTGACAGTAGCAGTAGCGCGTCCAGACAAAGCGCGCTACAGCTATTATCAGTAGCGAGCTTCCATGCAGCACGCTGCTGCTACACTTGTATAGCAGTAGCGCGGGCATGCACGCGCTGCTGCTAAGGGTTAGCTGTAGCGCCTTATTAGTAGCGCCGGTCCCCGCGCTACTGATATACCTAGAAACCGCGCTGCTGCTAGGCTTTTCCCTAGTAGTGTCAACTGCATTTTCACCCACAAGATAATTTCCCACATAGCCGGCCTTCCAAGATTGAACGATGCCTTTGGCTTCGTCCAGTTCTACTTTCCTTTCGGTTCTTTCATGTTTTGTAACAGTCTATCACATAGCGCCTCTTGATAGACTCTAGCCTTAGTAGTATCCTTTGACTTCCCCTCTATGCCGAACAATGTACCAAAAAGTGCCTCGGCGATATTCTTTTCAGTGTGCATCATGTCGATGTTGTGTGGGAAAAGGAGGTCTTTGAAGTAAGGCAGATCCCACAAGCATGTCTTGTGACTCCAGGCATGTTTCGAATTATACCCCTTGAAATACCCTGGATGCTCTGGATCTGGCTCGAGAGCGTTTAACTGATCCAGGGTCTCTTGGCCTGTCAACAGAGGTGGTGCAGAGTTTTTGACAACTCTACCTTTCATGAAGTTCTTCTTGTCTTTCCTGAACTTATGGCGAGGATCCAGGAACCGTCTATGCAAGTCGAAGCAAGAAAACTTGCGACCCGCCTGCAGCCAACGAAACTCAAGATCTGCCTTGCATGTGGGGCACGAGAACCTTCCATGCACACACTGGCCAACGAATAGTGCATACGCCGGCAAGTCATGCGTCAAGTACATGTACCAGACATGCATTATGAAGTTCTGTTTGTTAAAGGCATCATATGTCTTGAACCCATTATCCCAAGCTTGTTGCAATTCGTCCTTAAGCGACTACATGTACACATTCATATTCTTCCCCGGATAGTTCTGCCCTAGAATTATCAACGTCAGGAAAATGTTCTCTCTTTGCATAATCTGTCCGGGGGGGGGGGAGATTGAACGGAAAGACAAATATAGGCCAACAACTGTATTGGGTTGCCGTCAGACCAAACACACTGAACCCATCCGTGCTGATGGCGACTCGAGGGTGCCTTGGATCTGCCGCTTTTTCCGCATGTAATGCAACAAAGCGCTTCCACGCTTCACCATCCGATGTGTGTTCCATCATCAGATTCCCCTGCATTTAGTTCGGTTCTTTTGCCCGTTTTGTGCCATGTCATCTGTCTGGCCGTCTCTTCTATCATGAAAAGACGTTGAAGTCTTGGTACGATTGGCATATATCGAAGAACATTAACCGGGATTTTGGTCTGCATCTTCTCACCCATACCGTTGTCTACCACAATATACCTGAAAGATTGCAAATGGGACAACAATTCAAGTCCTCATACTCAAGCCTAAATAAGGCACATCCTTTGTCACAGGCATGTATCTTCTCATAGGGCATCTTAAGCACACGGAGGATTTTGTCTGACTGGTACAAGTTTGCAGGCATTACATGGCCTTTGGGTAGAAAGCGTCCAAATACTGTTATCATCGCGTCGTAGCATTCTCTCCCCAAGTTGAATTGAGCCTTCAGACCCATTATTTGTGGGCATCCAGCTGACAAAGCTCAGTGTGCTCGTGGAGAGGACGTTTTGAAGAATCCAACATTTCATTGAAGGCCTTTGCAGATTCCTCCATTGTTTGGGAACGTAGCATGCAATTTCAAAAAAATTCCAACGCTCACGCAAGATCTATCTAGGAGATGCATAGCAACGAGAAGGGGAGAGTGTGTCCACGTACCCTCGTAGACCGAAAGCGGAAGCGTTAACACGGTTGATGTAGTCGAACGTCTTCACGATCCAACCGATCTAGTACCTAACGTAGGGCACCTCCGAGTTCAGCACACGTTCATCTCGATGACGCCCCTCGAACTCTTGATCCAGCAGAGGGTCGAGGGAGAGTTTCGTCGGCCCATAGAACTGTTCTCAGAGGATCCAACAGAGTATGTGTTCACTGACAGAACTGTTCTCCTCCATCTTGCTGTTGGGGATCGTAGCAGAATTTTAAAATTTCCTACGCATCACCAAGATCCATCTATGGAGTATACTAGCAACCAGGGGAAAGGAGTGCATCCACATACCCTTGTAGATCGCGAGCGGAAGCGTTCCAATGAACGAGGTTGATGGAGTCGTACTCGCCGTGATCCAAATCACCGATGACCGAGTGCCGAAGACGGCACCTCCGCGTTCAACACACGTACGGAGCAGCGACATTCTCCTCCTTCTTGATCCAGCAAGGGGGAAGGAGAGGTTGATGGAGATCCAGCAGCACGACGGCGTGGTGGTGGATGTAGCGGGATCTCGGCAGGGCTTCGCCGAGCTTCTGCGAGAGGGAGAGGTGTTGCAGGGGAGGAGGGAGGCGCCAAAGGCTGTAGTATTGCTTCCCTCCCTCCCCCCTTTATGTAGGCCCCTTGGGAGGGGGGGCGCCGGCCAGGAACCCATCTGCATGGGGGGCGGCGGCCAGGGGGGAGACTTGCCCCCCAAGGCAAGTGGGGCGCCCCCCACCCTAGGGTTTCCAACCCTAGGCGCAGGGGGGAGGCCCATGGGGGTGCCCCAGCCCACTAAGGGCTGGTTCCCTTCCCACTTCAGCCCATGGGGCCCTCCGGGATAGGTGGCCCCACCCGGTGGACCCCCGGGACCCTTCCGGTGGTCCCGGTACAATACCGGTGACTCCCGAAACATTCCCGGTGGCCGAAACTTGACTTCCTATATATAATTCTTCACTTCCGGACCATTCTGGAACTCCTCGTGACGTTCGGGATCTCATCCGGGACTCCGAACAACTTTCGGGTTTCCGCATACTCATATCTCTACAACCCTAGCGTCACCGAACCTTAAGTGTGTAGACCCTACGGGTTCGGGAGACATGCAGACATGACCGAGACGCCTCTCCGGTCAATAACCAACAGCGGGATCTGGATACCCATGTTGGCTCCCACTTGTTCCACGATGATCTCATCGGATGAACCACGATGTCGAGGATTCAATCAATCCCGTATACAATTCCCTTTGTCAATCGGTATGTTACTTGCCCGAGATTCGATCGTCGGTATCCCAATACCTTGTTCAATCTCGTTACCGGCAAGTCTCTTTACTCGTACCGCAATGCATGATCCCGTGACTAACTCCTTAGTCACATTGAGCTCATTATGATGATGCATTACCGAGTGGGCCCAGAGATACCTCTCCGTCATACGGAGTGACAAATCCCAGTCTCGATCCGTGCCAACCCAACAGACACTTTCGGAGATACCCGTAGTGTACCTTTATAGTCACCCAGTTACGTTTTGACGTTTGGCACACCCAAAGTACTCCTACAGTATCCGGGAGTTGCACGATCTCATGGTCTAAGGAGAAGATACTTGACATTGGAAAAGCTCTAGCAAATGAACTACACGATCTTTGAGCTATGCTTAGGATTGGGTCTTGTCCATCACATCATTCTCCTAATGATGTGATCCCGTTATCAATGACATCCAATGTCCATAGTCAGGAAATCATGACTAGCTGTTGATCAACGAGCTAGTCAACTAGAGGCTTACTAGGGACACGTTGTGGTCTATGTATTCACACATGTATTACGATTTCCGGATAACACAATTATAGCATGAACAATAGACAATTACCATGAACAAAGAAATATAATAATAACCATTTATTATTGCCTCTAGGGCATATTTCCAACAGTCTCCCACTTGCACTAGAGTCAATAATCTAGTTACATTGTGATGAATCGAACACCCATTGCGTCCTGGTGTTGATCATGTTTTGCTCTAGGGAGAGGTTTAGTCAACGGATCTGCTACATTCAGGTCCGTATGTACTTTACAAATATCTATGTCTCTATTTGAACACTTTCACGAATGGAGTTGAAGCGACGCTTGATATGCCTGGTCTTCCTGTGAAACCTGGGCTCCTTCGCAAGGGCAATTGCTCCAGTGTTGTCACAGAAGAGAGTCATCGGGCCCGACGCATTGGGAATCACCCCTAGGTCGGTAATGAACTCCTTCATCCAGACTGCTTCCTGTGCTGCCTCCGAGGCTGCCATGTACTCCGCTTCACATGTAGATCCCGCCACGACACTTTGCTTGCAACTGCACTAGCTTACTGCTCCTCCATTCAAAATATACACGTATCCGGTTTGTGACTTCGAGTCATCCAGATCTGTGTCGAAGCTAGCGTCGACGTAACCCTTTACGACGAGCTCTTCGTCACCTCCATAAACGAGAAACATATCCTTAGTCCTCTTCAGGTACTTCAGGATATTCTTGACCGCTGTCCAGTGTTCCATGCCGGGATTACTTTGGTACCTTCCTACCAAACTTACGGCAAGGTTTACATCAGGTCTGGTACACAGCATGGCATACATAATAGACCCTATGGCCGAGGCATAGGGGATGACACTCATCTTTTCTCTATCTTCTGCCGTGGTCGGACATTGAGCCGTGCTCCATTGCACACCTTGCAATACAGGCAAGAACCCCTTCTTGGACTGATCCATATTGAACTTCTTCAATATCTTGTCAAGGTACGTACTTTGTGAAAGACCAATGAGGTGTCTTGATCTATCTCTATAGATCTTGATGCCTAATATATAAGCAGCTTCTCCAAGGTCCTTCATTGAAAAACACTTATTCAAATAGGCCTTTATACTTTCCAAGAATTCTATATCATTTCCCATCAATAGTATGTCATCCACATATAATACGAGAAATGCTACAGAGCTCCCACTCACTTTCTTGTAAACACAGGCTTCTCCATAAGTCTGTGTAAACCCAAACGCTTTGATCATCTCATCAAAACGAATGTTCCAACTTCGAGATGCTTGCACCAGCCCATAGATTGAGCGCTGGAGCTTGCATACTTTGTTAGCATTCTTAGGATCGACAAAACCTTCCGGCTGCATCATATACAATTCTTCCTTAAGGAAGCCATTAAGGAATGCCGTTTTGACGTCCATCTGCCATATCTCATAATCATAGTATGCGGCAATTGCTAACATGATTCGGACGGACTTCAGCTTCGCTACGGGTGAGAAAGTCTCATTGTAGTCAACCCCTTGAACTTGTCGATAACCCTTAGCGACAAGTCGAGCCTTATAGATGGTCACATTACCATCCGCGTCTGTCTTCTTCTTAAAGATCCATTTGTTTTCTATGGCTCGCCGATCATCGGGCAAGTCAGTCAAAGTCCATACTTCGTTTTCATACAAGGATCCTATCTCGGATTTCATGGCTTCTAGCCATTTGTCAGAATCCGGGCCCGCCATCGCTTCTTCATAGTTCGAAGGTTCACCGTTGTCTAACAACATGATTTCCAGGACAGGGTTGCCGTACCACTCTGGTGCGGAACGTGTCCTTGTGGACCTACGAAGTTCAGTAGTAACTTGATCCGAAGCTTCATGATCATCATCATTAACTTCCTCCCCAGTCGGTGTAGGCACCACAGGAACATCTTCCCGCGCTGCGCTACTTTCCGGTACGGAAGGGGTGACTATCACCTCATCAAGTTCCACTTTCCTCCCACTTACTTCCTTCGAGAAAACTCTTTCTCCAGAAAGGACCTGTTCTTGGCAACGAAGATCTTGCCTTCAGATCTGAGGTAGAAGGTATACCAAATAGTTTCCTTAGGGTATCCTATGAAGACGCATTTCTCCGACTTGGGTTCGAGCTTTTCAGGTTGAAGTTTCTTGACATAAGCATCGCATCCGCAAACTTTTAGAAACGACAACTTAGGTTTCTTCCCAAACCATAATTCATACGGTGTCGTCTCAACGGATTTCGACGGAGCCCTATTTAAAGTGAATGCGGCAGTCTCTAAAGCATAGCCCCAAAATGAGAGCGGTAAATCGGTAAGAGACATCATAGATCGCACCATATCCAATAGAGTGCGATTACGACGTTCGGACACACCGTTTCGCTGAGGTGTTCCAGGCGGCGTGAGTTGTGAAACGATTCCACATTTCCTTAAGTGCGCACCAAATTCGTGACTTAAATATTCTCCACCACGATCTGATCGTAAGAATTTTATTTTTCTGTCACGTTGATTCTCAACCTCACTCTGAAATTCCTTGAACTTTTCAAAGGTTTCAGACTTGTGTTTCATTAGGTAGACATACCCATATCTACTTAAATCATCAGTGAGAGTGAGAACATAACGATATCCTCCGCGAGCCTCAACACTCATTGGACCGCACACATCGGTATGTATAATTTCCAATAAGTTGGTTGCTCGCTCCATTGTTCCGGAGAACGGAGTCTTGGTCATCTTACCCATGAGGCATGGTTCGCATGTGTCAAATGATTCGTAATCAAGAGACTCCAAAAGTCCATCTGCATGGAGCTTCTTCATGCGCTTGACACCAATGTGACCAAGGCGGCAGTGCCACAAGTATGTGGGACTATCGTTATCAACTTTACATCTTTTGGTATTCACACTATGAATATGTGCAACATCACGTTCGAGATTCATCAAGAATAAACCATTGACCAGCGGGGCATGACCATAAAACATATCTCTCATATAAATCGAACAACCATTATTCTCGGATTTAAATGAGTAGCCATCTCGAATTAAACGAGATCCAGATACAATGTTCATGCTCAAAGCTGGCACTAAATAACAATTATTGAGGTTTAAAACTAATCCCGGAGGTAGATGCAGAGGTAGCGTGCCGACGGCGATCACATCGACCTTGGAACCATTCCCGACGCGCATCGTCACCTCGTCCTTTGCCAGTCTCCGTTTATTCCGCAGTTCCTGTTTTGAGTTACAAATATGAGCAACCGCACCGGTATCAAATACCCAGGAGCTACTACGAGTATTGGTAAGGTACACATCAATTACATGTATATCATATATACCTTTGGTGTTGCCGGCCTTCTTGTCCGCTAAGTATTTGGGGCAGTTCCGCTTCCAATGACCACTTCCCTTGCAATAAAAGCACTCAGTCTCAGGCTTGGGTCCATTCTTTGACTTCTTCCCGGTAACTGGCTTACCGGGCGCGGCAACTCCCTTGCCGTCCTTCTTGAAGCTCTTCTTACCCTTGCCCTTCTTGAACTTAGTGGTTTTATTCACCATCAACACTTGATGCTCTTTTCTGATCTCCACCTCCGCTGATTTCAGCATCGAATATACCTCAGGAATGGTCTTTTCCATCCCCTGCATATTGAAGTTCATCACAAAGCTCTTGTAGCTTGGTGGAAGCGACTGAAGGATTCTGTCAATGACCGCGTCATCCGGGAGATTAACTCCCAGCTGAGACAAGCGTTTGTGTAACCCAGACATTCTGAGTATGTGCTCACTAACAGAACTATTCTCCTCCATTTTACAGCTGAAGAACTTGTCGGAGACTTCATATCTCTCGACCCGGGCATGAGCTTGGAAAACCATTTTCAGCTCTTCGAACATCTCATATGCTCCATGCTTCTCAAAACGCTTTTGGAGCCCCGGTTCTAAGCTGTAAAGCATGCCGCACTGAACGAGGGAGTAATCATCAGCACGTGATTGCCAAGCGTTCATAACGTCTTGGTTCTCTGGGATTGGTGCTTCACCTAGCGGTGCTTCTAAGACATAATCTTTCTTGGCAGCTACGAGGATGATCCTCAGGTTCCGGACCCAGTCCGTATAGTTTCTGCCATCATCTTTCAGCTTGGTTTTCTCTAGGAATGCGTTGAAGTTGAGGACAACGTGGGCCATTTGATCTACAAGACATATTGTAAAGATTTTAGACTAAGTTCATGATAATTAAGTTCATATAATCAAATTATTCAATGAACTCCCACTCAGATAGACATCCCTCTAGTCATCTAAGTGAAACATGATCCGAGTTAACTAGGCCATGTCCGATCATCACGTGAGACGGACTAGTCAAGATCGGTGAACATCTCCATGTTGATCGCATCTTCTATACGACTCATGCTCGACCTTTCGGTCCTCCGTGTTCCGAGGCCATGTCTGTACATGCTAGGCTCGTCAAGTCAACCTAAGTGTATTGCGTGTGTTCCGAGGCCATGTCTGTACATGCTAGGCTCGTCAACACCCGTTGTATGCGAACGTTAGAATCTATCACACCCGATCATCACATGGTGCTTCGAAACAACGAACCTGCGCAACGGTGCACAGTTAGGGTGAACACTTTCTTGAAATTATTATAAGGGATCATCTTACTTACTACCGTCGTTCTAAGCAAATAAGATGCAAAACATGATAAACATCACATGCAATCAAATAGTGACATGATATGGCCAATATCATTTTGCTCCTTTGATCTCCATCTTCGGGGCACCATGATCATCTTCGTCACCGGCATGACACCATGATCTCCATCATCATGATCTCCATCATTGTGTCTTCATGAAGTTGTCACGCCAACGATTACTTCTACTTCTATGGCTAACGCGTTTAGCAATAAAGCAAAGTAATTTACATGGCGTTATTCAATGACACGCAGGTCATACAAAATAATAAAGACAGCTCCTATGGCTCCTGCCGGTTGTCATACTCATCGACATGCAAGTCGTGATTCCTATTACAAGAATATGATCAATCACATATATCATTCATCACATCTTCTGGCCATATCACATCACATAGCACTTGCTGCAAAAACAAGTTAGACGTCCTCTAATTGTTGTTGCAAGTTTTTACGTGGCTTGAATAGGTTTCTAGCAAGAACGTTTCTTACCTACGTAAAACCACAACGTGATGTGCCAATTTCTATTTACCCTTCATAAGGACCCTTTTCATCGAATCCGTTCCGACTAAAGTGGGAGAGACAGACACCCGCTAGCCACCTTATGCAACTAGTGCATGTCAGTCGGTGGAACTTGTCTCACGTAAGCGTACGTGTAAGGTCGGTCCGGGCCGCTTCATCCCACAATACCGCCGAAACAAGATAAGACTAGTAGTGGCAAGAAGAATTGGCAACATCTACGCCCACAACTGCTTTGTGTTCTACTCGTGCATAGTAACTACGCATAGGCCTGGCTCATGATGCCACTGTTGGGGATCGTAGCAGAATTTTAAAATTTCCTACACATCACCAAGATCCATCTATGGAGTATACTAGCAACCAGGGGAAAGGAGTGCATCCACATACCCTTGTACATCGCGAGCGGAAGCGTTCCAATGAACGAGGTTGATGGAGTCGTACTCGCCGTGATCCAAATCACCGATGACCGAGTGCCGAACGGACGGCACCTCCGCGTTCAACACACGTACGGAGCAGCGATGTTCTCCTCCTTCTTGATCCAGCAAGGGGGAAGGAGAGGTTGATGGAGATCCAGCAGCACGACGGCGTGGTGGTGGATGTAGCGGGATCTCGGCAGGGCTTCGCCGAGGTTCTGCGAGAGGGAGAGGTGTTGCAGGGGAGGAGGGAGGCGCCAAAGGCTGTAGTATTGCTGCCCTCCCTCCCCCCTTTATATAGGCCCCCTGGGAGGGGGGGCGCCGGCCAGGAACCCATCTGCATGGGGGGTGGCGGCCAGGGGGGAGACTTGCCCCCCAAGGCAAGTGGGGCGCCCCCCCACCCTAGGGTTTCCAACCCTAGGCGTAGGGGGGACGCCCATGGGGGGTGCCCCAGCCCACTAAGGGCTGATTCCCTTCCCACTTAAGCCCATGGGGCCCTCCGGGATAGGTGGCCCCACCCGGTGGACCCCCGGGACCCTTCCGGTGGTCCCGGTACAATACCGGTGACTCCCGAAACATTCCCGGTGGCCGAAACTTGACTTCCTATATATAATTCTTCACTTCCGGACCATTCTGGAACTCCTCGTGACGTTCGGGATCTCATCCGGGACTCCGAACAACTTTCGGGTTTCCGCATACTCATATCTCTACAACCCTAGCGTAACCGAACCTTAAGTGTGTAGACCCTACGGGTTCGGGAGACATGCAGACATGACCGAGACGCCTCTCCGGTCAATAACCAACAGCGGGATCTGGATACCCATGTTGGCTCCTACATGTTCCACGATGATCTCATCGGATGAACCACGATGTCGAGGATTCAATCAATCCCGTATACAATTCCCTTTGTCAATCGGTATGTTACTTGCCCGAGATTCGATCGTCGGTATCCCAATACCTTGTTCAATCTCGTTACCGGCAAGTCTCTTTACTCGTACCGCAATGCATGATCCCGTGACTAACTCCTTAGTCACATTGAGCTCATTATGATGATGCATTACCGAGTTGGCCCAGAGGTACCTCTCCGTCATACGGAGTGACAAATCCCAGTCTCGATCCGTGCCAACCCAACAGACACTTTCGGAGATACCCCTAGTGTACCTTTATAGTCACCCAGTTACGTTGTGACGTTTGGCACACCCAAAGTACTCCTACGGTATCCGGGAGTTGCACGATCTCATGGTCTAAGGAGAAGATACTTGACATTGGAAAAGCTCTAGCAAACGAACTACACGATCTTTGAGCTATGCTTAGGATTGGGTCTTGTCCATCACATCATTCTCCTAATGATGTGATTCCGTTATCAATGACATCCAATGTCCATAGTCAGGAAATCATGACTATCTGTTGATCAACGAGCTAGTCAACTAGAGGCTTACTAGGGACACGTTGTGGTCTATGTATTCACACATGTATTACGATTTTCGGATAACACAATTATAGCATGAACAATAGACAATTACCATGAACAAAGAAATATAATAATAACCATTTATTATTGCCTCTAGGGCATATTTCCAACACTTGCAGCTATAGAACTTGTTGGAGATTTCATATCTCTGAACTCGGGTATTTGCTTGAAATATTAACTTCAATTCCTGGAACATCTCATATGCTCCATGACGTTCAAAACGTCTTTGAAGTCCTGATTCTAAGCCGTAAAGCATGGCACACTGAACTATCGAGTAGTCATCAGCTTTAGTCCGCCAAACGTTCATAACGTCTGAAGTTGCTCCTCCTGCGGGCCTTGCACCTAGCGGTGCTTCCAGGACGTAATTCTTCTGTGCAGCAACGAGGATAATCCTAAAGTTACGGACCCAGTCAGTGTAGTTGCTACCATAATCTTTCAACTTAGCTTTCTCCAGGAATGCATTAAAATATAAGGGAACGGTAGCACGAGCCATTGATCTACAACAACATAGATATGCAAAAACTATCAGGACTAAGTTCATGATAAATTAAAGTTCAATTAATCATATTACTTAAGAACTCCCACTAAGATAGACATCCCTCTAGTCATCTACATGATCACGTGATCCATATCAACTAAACCATGTCCGATCATCACGTGAGATGGAGTAGTTTTCAATGGTGAACATCTCTATGTTGATCTTATCTACTATATGATTCACGTTCGACCTTTCAGTCTCAGTGTTCTGAGGCCATATCTGCATATGCTAGGCTCGTCAAGTTTAACCCTAGTATTCTGCACGTGCAAAACTGGCTTGCACCCGTTATATGTGAATGTAGAGCTTATCATACCCGATCATCACGTGGTGTCTCGGCACGACGAACTGTAGCAACGGTGCATACTCAGGGAGAACACTTATACCTTGAAATTTAGTGAGGGATCATCTTATAATGCAACCGCCGTACTAAGCAAAATAAGATACATAAAAGATAAACATCACATGCAATCAAAATATGTGACATGATATGGCCATCATCATCTTGTGCCTTTGATCTCCATCTCCAAAGCACCGTCATGATCTCCATCATCACCGGCTTGACACCTTGATCTCCATCGTAGCGCCGTTGTCGTCTTGCCAACTATTGCTTCTACGACTATCGCTACCGCATAGTGATAAAGTAAAGCGATTACATGGCGATTGCATTTCATACAATAAAGCAACAACCATAAGGCTCCTGCCAGTTGCCGATAACTTCTACAAAACATGACCATCTCATACAACAAATTATATCACATCATGTCTTGACCATATCACATCACAACATGCCCTGCAAAAACAAGTTAGACGTCCTCTACTTTGTTGTTGCAAGTTTTACGTGGCGGCTACGGGCTTCTAGCAAGAACCGTTCTTACCTACGCATGAAAACCACAACGATTTTCGTCAAGTGTGCTGTTTTAACCTTCAACTAGGACCGGCCGTAGTCAAATTTGATTCAACTAAAGTTGGAGAAGCAAACACCTGCCAGCCACCTATGTGCAAAGCACGGCGGTAGAACCGGTCTCATGAACATGGTCATGTAATACTGGTTCGGGCCGCTTCATCCAACAATACCGCCGATAAGCAGTATGACTATTATCGCCCACAACTCTTTGTGTTCTACTCGTGCATATCATCTACGCATAGACCTGGCTCGGATGCCACTGTTGGGGAACGTAGCATGCAATTTCAAAAAAATTCCTACGCTCACGCAAGATCTATCTAGGAGATGCATAGCAATTAGAAGGGGAGAGTGTGTCCACGTACCCTCGTAGACCGAAAGCGGAAGCGTTAGGTTAACGCGGTTGATGTAGTCGAACGTCTTCACAATCCAACCGATCTAGTACCGAACGTACGGCACCTCCGAGATCAGCACACGTTCAGCTCGATGATGTCGTTCGAACTCTTGATCCAACAGAGGGTCGAGGGAGAGTTCCATCAGCACGACGGCGTGGTGACGGTGATGGTGATGTGATCCGCGCAGGGCTTCGCCTAAGCACTACGACGCTATGACCGGAGGAGTAAACTATGGAGGGGGGCACCGCACACAGCTAAGAGAATATCTATTGTGCCTTTGGGGTGCCCCCTGCCCCGTATATAAAGGAGGAGAGGGGAGGACGGCCGGCCCTAGGGGGCGCGACAAGTGGGGGGACTCCCACTAGGACTCCTAATCCTAGTCGGCTCCCCCTTCCTTCCAACGGAGAGGGGGGAAGGGAAAGAGGGGAGAGGGAGAAGGAAAGGGGGGCCGCGGCCCCCGCCCCTTGTCCAATTCGGACTAGCCATGGGGGGGTGCCACCTCTTGTGGCCTGCCTCCCTCTCTCCACTATGGCGCATGAGGCCCATTAACTTTCCCGGGGGGTTCCGGTAACCTCCCGGTACTCTGAAAAATCCCCGAACCTCTTCGGAACCGTTCCGGTGTCCGTACATAACCTTCCAATATATCAATCTTTACCTCTCGACCATTTAGAGACTCCTTGTCATGTCCGTGATCTCATCCGGGAATCCTAACAAACTTCGGTCACCAAAACACACAACTCATAATATAAATCGTCATCGAACGTTAAGCGTGCGGACCCTACGGGTTCGAGAACTATGTAGACATGATCGAGACAAATCTCCGGTCAATAACCAATAGCGGAACCTGGATGCTCATATTGGTTCCTACATATTCTACGAAGATCTTTATCGGTCAAACCGCATGACAACATACGTTATTCCCTTTGTCATCGGTATGTTACTTGCCCGAGATTCGATCGTCGGTATCATCATACCTAGTTCAATCTCGTTACTGGCAAGTCTCTTTACTCGTTGCGTAATGCATCATCCCGCAACTAACTCATTAGTCACATTGCTTGCAAGGCTTATAGTGATGTGCATTACCGAGAGGGCCCAGAGATACCTCTCCGATCCTCGGTGTGCCAAATCCTAATCTTGATCTATGCCAACCCAAAAAACACCTTCGGAGACACCTGTAGAGCATCTTTATAATCACCCAATTACGTTGTGACGTTTGATAGCACACAAGGTGTTCCTCCGGTATTTGGGAGTTGCATAATCTCATAGTCAGAGGAATATATATAAGTCATGAAGAAAGCAATAGCAATAAAACTTGATGATCATTATGCTAAGCTAACAGATGGGTCTTGTCCATCACATCATTCTCTAATGATGTGACCCCGTTCATCAAATGACAAGACATGTCTATGGTTAGGAAACATAACCATCTTTGATCAACGAGCTAGTCAAGTAGAGGCATACTAGGGACACTCTGTTTTGTCTATGTATTCACACATGTGCTAAGTTTCCGGTTAATGCAATTCTAGCATGAATAATAAAAATTTAGCATGATATAAGGAAATATAAATAGCAACTTTATTATTGCGTGTAGGGCATATTTCCTTCAGTATCCCACTTGCACTAGAGTCAATAATCTAGATTACATAGTAATGATTCTAACACCCATGGAGTCTTGGTGCTGATCATGTTTTGCTCGTGGAAGAGGCTTAGTGAACGGGTCTGTAACATTCAGATCCGTATGTATTATTCAAGTCTCTATGTCTCCCTCCTTGACTTGATAGTGGATGGAATTGAAGCGTCTCTTGATGTGTTTGGTTCTCTTGTGAAATCTGGATTCCTCCGCTAAGGCAATTGCTCCAGTATTGTCATGAAAGATTTTCATTGGACCCGATGCGCTAGGTATTAAACCTAGATCGGATATGAACTCCTTCATCCAGACTCCTTCATTTGCTGCTTCCGAAGCAGCTATGTACTCCGCTTCACACGTAGATCCCGCCACGATGCTCTGCTTGGAACTGCACCAACTTACAGCTCCACCATTCAATATAAATACGTATCTGGTTGGCGACTTAGAGTCATCCGGATCAGTGTCAAAACTTGCATCGACGAAACCATTTACAACAAGCTCTTTGTCACCCCCATAAACGAGAAACATATCCTTAGTCCTTTTCAGGTATTTCAAGATGTTCTTGACCGCTTTCTAGTGATCCACTCCTGGATTACTTTGGTACCTCCGTGCTAAACTTATAGCAAGTCACACATCAGGTCGGGTACACAACATTGCATACATGATAGAACCTATGGCTGAGGCATAGGGAATGACTTTCATTTTCTCTCTATCTTCTGCAGTGGTTGGGCATTGAGTCTGACTCAACTTCACACCTTGTAACACACGCAAGAACCCTTTCTTTGACTAATCCATTTTGAACTTCTTCAAAACTTTATCAAGGTATGTGCTTTGTGAAAGTCCAATTAAGCGTCTTGATCTATCTCTATAGATCTTGATTCCCAATATATAAGCAGCTTCACTGAGGTATTTTATTGAAAAATTCTTATTCAAGTATCCTTTTATGCTATCCAGAAATTCTATATCATTTCCAATAACCAATATGTCATCCACATATAATATTATAAATGCTACAGAGCTCCCACTCACTTTCTTGTAAATACAGGCTTCTCCAAAAGTCTGTATAAAACCATATGCTTTGATCACACTATCAAAGCATATATTCCAACTCTGAGAGGCTTGCACCAGTCCATAAATGGATCGCTGGAGCTTGCACACTTTGTTAGCACCTTTAGGATCGGCAAAACCTTCTGGTTGCATCATATACAACTCTTCTTTAAGATATCCATTAAGGAATGCAGTTTTGACTTCCATTTGCCAAATTTCATAATCATAAAATGCGGCAATTGCTAACATGATTCGGACAGACTTAAGCATCGCTACGGGTGAGAAGGTCTCATCGTAGTCAAACTCCTTGAACTTGTCGAAAACCTTTCGCAACAAGTTGAGCTTTGTAGACAGTAACATTTCCGTCAGCGTCAGTCTTCTTCTTGAAGATCCATTTATTCTCTATTGCTTGCCGATCATCAGGCAAGTCAACCAAAGTCCACACTTTGTTCTCATACATGGATCCCATCTCAGATTTCATGGCTTCAAGCCATTTCACGGAATCTGGGCTCATCATTGCTTCCTCATAGTTCGTAGGTTCATCATGGTCTAGTAACATGACTTCCAGAACAGGATTACCATACCAGTCTGGTGCGGAACGTACTCTGGTTGACCTACGAGGTTCGGTAGTAACTTGATCTGAAGTTTCATGATCATCATCATTAACTTCCTCACTAATTGGTGTAGGCATCACTGGAACTGATTTCTGTGATGAACTACTTTCCAATTCGGGAGAAGGTACAACTACCTCATCAAGTTCTACTTTCCTCCCGCTCACTTCTTTCGAGAGAAACTCCTTCTCTATAAAGGATCCATTCTTAGCAACGAATATCTTGCCTTCGGATCTGTGATAGAAGGTGTACCCAACAGTTTCCTTTGGGTATCCTATGAAGACGCATTTCTCCGATTTGGGTTCGAGCTTATCAGGTTGAAGCTTTTCACATAAGCATTGCAGCCCCAAACTTTAAGAAACGACATCTTAGGTTTCTTGCCAAACAAAAGTTCATATGGTGTCATCTCAACGGATTTAGATGGTGCCCTATTTAACGTGAATGCAGCCGTTTCTAAAGCATAACCCCAAAACTATAGTGGTAAATCGGTAAGAGACATCATATATCGCACCATATCTAATAAAGTACGGTTACGACATTCGGACACACCATTACGCTGTGGTGTTCCAGGTGGCGTGAGTTGCGAAACTATTCCACATTCTTTCAAATGAAGACCAAACTCATAACTCAAATATTCACCTCCACGATCAGATCATAGAAACTTTATTTTCTAGTTACGATGATTTTCCACTTCACTCTGAAATTCTTAGAACTTTTCAAATGCTTCAGACTTATGTTTCATTAAGTAGATATACCCATATATGCTCAAACCGTCTGTGAAGGTCAGAAAATAACGATACCCGCCGCGAGCCTCAACACTCATCGGACCGCATACATCAGTATGTATTATTTCCAATAAGTCAGTTGCTCGCTCCATTGTTTCGGAGAACGGAGTTTTAGTCATCTTGCCCATGAGGCATGGTTCGCAAGCATCAAGTGATTCCAAAAGCCCATCAACATGGAGTTTCTTCATGCGCTTTACACCAATATGACCTAAACGGCAGTGCCACAAATAAGTTGCACTATCATTATTAACTTTGCATCTTTTGGCTTCAATATTATGAATATGTGTATCACTACGATCGAGATTCAACAAAAATAGACTACTCATCAAGGGTGCATGACCATAAAAGATATTACTCATATAAATAGAACAACCATTATTCTCTGATTTAAATGAATAACCGTATCGCATCAAACAAGATCCAGATATAATGTTCATGCTCAACGCTGGAACCAAATAACAATTATTCAGGTCTAGAACTAATCCCGAAGGTAGATGTAGAGGTAGCGTGCCGACGGCGATCACATCGACCTTGGAACCATTTCCGACGCGCATCGTCACCTCGTCCTTAGCCATCTTCATTTAATCTGTAGCCCCTGTTTCATGTTGCAAATATGAGCAACAGGACCAGTATCAAATACCCAGACGCTACTACAAGCATTAGTAAGGTACACATCAATAACATGTATATCAAATACACCTTTCACTTTGCCATCCTTCTTATCTGCCAAATACTTGGGGCAGGTTCCGCTTCCAGTGACTAGTCCCTTTGCAGTAGAAGCACTCAGTTTCAGGCTTAGGTCCAGACTTGGGCTTCTTCCCGTGAGTAGCAACTTGCTTGCTATTCTTCTTGAAGTTCCCCTTCTTCCCTTTGCCCTTTTCTTGAAACTAGTGGTCTTGTTAACCATCAACACTTGATGCTCCTTCTTGATTTCTACCTCCCGCAGCCTTTAGCATCGCGAAGAGCTCGGGAATTGTCTTTTCCATCCCTTGCATATTATAGTTCATCACGAAGCCTTTATAGCTTGGTGGCAGTGATTGGAGAACTCTGTCAATGACACTATCATCAGGAAGATTAACTTTTAGCTGAGTCAAGTGGTTATGGTACCCAGACATTCTGAGTATGTGTTCACTGACAGAACTGTTCTCCTCCATCTTGCAGCTAAAGAACATGTTGGAGACTCCATATCTCTCAACTCGGGCATTTGCTTGAAATATTAACTTCAACTCCAGGAACATCTCATATGCTCCATGACGTTCAAAACATCTTTGAAGTCCCGATTCTAAGCTGTAAAGCATGGCACACTGAAGTACCGAGTAGTCATCAGCTTTATTCTGCCAGACGTTCATAACGTCCGGAGTTGCTCTTGCAGCGGGCCTTGCACCTAGCGGTGCTTCTAGGACGTAATTCTTCTGTGCAGCAATGAGGATAATCCTCAAGTTACGGACCCAGTCCGTGTAGTTGCTACCATCATCTTTCAACTTAGCTTTCTCTAGGAACGCATTAAAATATAAGGGAACGGTAGCATGGGCCATTGATCTACAACAATATAGCTATGCAAAAACTATCAGGACTAAGTTCATGATAAATTAAAGTTCAATTAATCATATTACTTAAGAACTCTCACTTAGATAGGCATTCCTCTAGTCATCTAAATGATCACGTGATCCATATCAACTAAACCATGTCCGATCATCACGTGAGATGGAGTAGTTTTCAATGGTGAACATCTCTATGTTGATCATATCTACTATATGATTCACGTTTGACCTTTTGATCTCAGTGTTCCAAGGCCATATCTACATATGCTAGGCTCGTCAAGTTTAACCCGAGTATTCTGCACGTGCAAAACTGGCTTGCACCAGTTGTATGTGAACGTAGAGCTTATCACACCCGATCATCACGTGGTGTCTCGGCTCGACAAACTGTAGCAACGGTGCATACTCAGGGAGAACACTTATATCTTGAAATTTAGCGAGGGATCTTCTTATAATGCTACCGCCGTACTAAGCAAAATAAGATGCATAAAAGATAAACATCACATGCAATCAAAATATGTGACATGATATAGCTATCATCATCTTGTGCCTTTGATCTCCATCTCCAAAGCACCGTCATGATCGCCATCGTCACCGACTTGACACCTTGATCTCCATCGTAGCGACGTTGTCGTCTCGCCAACTATTTCTTCTACGACTATCGGTACCATATAGTGATAAAGTAAAGCAATTACATGGCGATTGCATTTCATACAATAAAGCGACAACCATAAGGCTCCTGCCAGTTGCCGCTAATATTTACAAAACATGATCATCTCATACAACAAATTATATCACATCATGTCTTCACCATATCACATCACAACATGACCTACAAAAACAAGTAGACGTCCTCTACTTTGTTGTTGCAAGTTTTACGTGGCTGCTATGGGCTTCTAAAAAGAACCGTTCTTACCTACGCATCAAAACCACAACAATTTTCGTCAAGTGTGCTATTTTAACCTTCAACAAGGACCAGCCGTAGTCAAATTTGATTCAACTAAAGTTGGAGAAATAGACACCCGCCAACCACCTGTGTGCAAAGCATGTCGGTAGACCCGGTCTCATGAACGTGGTCATGTAATGTTGGTCCGGGCCGCTTCATACGACAATACCGCCGAATCAAAATAAGACATTGGTGGTAAGCAGTATGACTATTATCGCCCACAACTCTTTGTGTTCTACTCGTGCATATCATCTACGCATAGACCTGGCTCGGATGCCACTGTTGGGGAACGTAGCATGCAATTTCAAAAAAATTCCTACGCTCGCGCAAGATCTATCTAGGAGATGCATAGCAACGAGAAGGGGAGAGTGTGTCCACGTACCCTCGTAGACCTAAAGAGAAAGTGTTAGGTTAACGCGGTTGATGTAGTCGAACGGCTTCACGATCCAACCGATCTAGTACCGAACGTACGACACCTCCGAGTTCAGCACACGTTCAGCTCGATGACTGATAATCCCCAAGTGCAGGGAATCATCGTAGCAATTTCCAAAGGTGGAAGTGATAAGTATGGAGTGTCGAACCCACAAGGAGCTAAAGGTAAGATCAATATTCTCTCAAGCCCAATCTGCCACTGATATGACTCTACGTATACCGAACGTTTGCTTCCAACTAGAAACGAGAAATAAAACTATGTTATGGGTATGAAGAGGATAACTTTGCATGGTATCGCAGAGCTAAAACATAAAAGTAGGTGTTGTTGTCATAAAGTTAGAATATATTACTAAATATTATAAATAGTGACTGTGGAATAATGGTGGATCGGTGTGCGGAATTTTCCTAGGCAATTGTTAACAAGACCGATAGTCATCATTGCAATTTCATATGAGGGAGAGGCATAAGCTAACATACTTTCTCTACTTGGATCATATGCACTTATGATTGGAACTCTAGCAAGCATCCGCAACTACTAAAGATCATTAAGGTAAAACCCAACCATAGCATTAAAGCATCAAGTCCTCTTTATTCCCATACGCAACAACCCCCTTACTCGGGTTTGTGTTTCAGTCACTCACCAACCCACTATAAGCGAATCATGAACGTATTGCAACACCCTACAGCGGGAATCCCTCACGCTTGCGCGACACGGAGGGCACCATAGGACAACACCAAAATAAAACATACAACTCGTACCAATCTAGATCATCAATCAACCCAAAGACAAAGGATATCTACTCAAAACATCATAGGATGGCAACACATCATTGGATCATAATATGTGGCATAAAGCACCATGTTCAAGTAGGGATTACAGCGGGGTGTGGGAGAGTGGACCGCGTAAAAGAGATGAGGATGGTGATGATGATGTTGATGAAGACGATCACCGCGGCGATGATTCCCCTCTCGATGGCACTCCGGTGCCACCAAGAGAGAGGAGGAGAGGTTTTCCGCCTTGTGCTTCCTCCTCCATGGCCTCCCCCCCTGGATGGGGAAAGGTTCTCCCTGTGGTCCTTGGCCTTCATGGCGATGATGGCCTCTCCGGGATACTCCTCCATGGCCACCGGTGATGATGGCCCCCTCTGGCAGGGTGCCGGAGAGGGCCTAGATTGATTTCTCGTGGCTACAGAGGCTTGCGGCGGCAGAACTTCTGATCTAGGTTTCTTTCTGGAAGTTTGGGTATATATGAGAGGTGTTGGCGTCGAGAACAAGTCAGGGGGTCTCCGGGCTGTCCTCGTGGGCAGCCCGGGACTCTTCTGGCCCAACTCTTTGACTCCGTGGCCTTCTTCTGGTCCAAAAATAAGCCCCGTCAAGTTTCAGGTCAATTGGACTCCGTTTGGTTTTCCTTTTCTTCGATATTCTAAAACAAGGAAAAAAACAGAAACTGGCACTGGGCTCTCGGTTAATAGGTTAGTCCCAACAACCATTTAAAATAGCATATAACTGCATACAAAACATCCAGGGTTGATAATATAATAGCATGAATACTTCATAAATTATAGATACGTTGGAGACATATCAATGACGTCCGTCGAACTTTTGATCTAGCAGAGGGTCGAGGGCGAGTTCCGTCAGCATGACGGAGTGGTGACGGTGATGATGATGTGATCCGCGTAGGGATTCGCCTAAGCACTACGACACTATGACCGGAGGAGTAAACTGTGGAAGGGGGCACTGCACACGGCTAAGAGAATATCCGGTGTGCCTTTGGGGTGCCCCTGCCCCCGTATATAAAGGAGGAGAGGGGAGGCCGGCCGGACCTAGGGGGCGCGCCAAGTGGGGGGGGAGTCCCACTAGGACTCCTAGTCCAAGTCGGCTCCCCCCCTTCCTTCCAACGGAGAGGGGGAAATGGGAAATAGGGGGAGAGGGAAAAGGAAAGGGGGCCCGCGCCCCTCACCCCTTGTCCAATTTGGACTAGCCATGGGGGGGGGCGCGTGCCACCTCTTGTGGCTTGCCTCCCTCTCCCCACTATGGCCCATGAGGCCCATTAACTTTCCTGGGGGGTTCCGGTAACCTCCCGGTACTCCGAAAAATCCCCGAACCTCTTCGGAACCATTCCGGTGTCCGTACATAACCTTCCAATATATCAATCTTTACCTATTGACCATTTCGAGACTCCTCGTCATGTCCGTGATCTCATCCGGGTCTCCGAACAAACTTCGGTCACCAAAACACACAACTCATAATATAAATCGTCATCGAACGTTAAGCGTGCGGACCATACGGGTTCGAGGACTATGTAGACATGACCGAGACACATCTCCGGTCAATAACCAATACGGAACCTGGATGCTCATATTGGTTCCTACATATTCTACGAAGATCTTTATCGGTCAAACCGCATGACAACATACGTTATTCCCTTTGTCATCGGTATGTTACTTTCCCGAGATTCGATCGTCGGTATCATCATACCTAGTTCAATCTCGTTACTGGAAAATGTCTTTACTCGTTCTGTAATGCATCATCCCGCAACTAACTCATTAGTCACATTGTTTGCAAGGCTTATAGTGATGTGCATTACCGAGAGGGCCTAGAGATACCTCTCCGATCCTCGGAGTGACAAATCCTAATCTTGATCTATGCCAAACCAAAAAACACCTTCGGAGATACCTGTAGAGCATCTTTATAATCACCCAGTTACGTTGTGACGTTTGATAGCACACAAGGTGTTCCTCCGGTATTCGGGAGTTGCATAATCTCATAGTCAGAGGAATATATATAAGTCATGAAGAAAGCAATAGCAATAAAACTTAACGATCATTATGCTAAGCTAACGGATGGGTCTTGTCCATCACATCATTCTCTATGGTTAGGAAACATAACCATCTTTGATCAACGAGCTAGTCAAGTAGAGGCGTACTAGGGACACTCTGTTTTGTCTATGTATTCACACATGTACTAAGTTTCCGGTTAATACAATTCTAGCATGAATAATAAACATTTATCATGATATAAGGAAATATAAATAACAACTTTATTGTTGCCTCTAGGGCATATTTCCTTCATTCATCTCATCGTGCGAATCCCGACCATCATCAAAATTTTGCACCATGTCTTCCATCCCGATAGCATGCTCGTCGGTGCGACGACTAACCACCTAAGCTCTGGCACGTTGGGCGGACTCACCATGAAATGTCCACACCGTATAACCGGGCGTAAACCACTCTTCTGGAGGTGTTTGCCCATTTCATCGTCTATCCTTTTTTTCCAATCACTACTAGGAAATAGCTTATAGATAGACACTTACTAGTAGCGCGCTATTTTGACCCACGCTACTGCTAATTACTAGTAGCACGCCATATTAACCCCTCGATACTAGTAAATATTTACTAGTAGCGCATGGTGAAAAAACGCGCTATTAGTAAATATCTCCCGCGGAAAGGGCATAGTAGTAGCGCGGGTGGCAAAACCTGCGCTACTAGTAAGCGAATAGCTATAGGGAAATGAGATACCCCACACCACACTACTACTGAGCGTGTTCACCACCGCTCCACCCCCCGGTCGACCCCCACCGCACCAAACTCTGTCACGAATCCCTCAAAAAAACTCTCTCTCGCGCGTGAACCTCACCCCACCCCTCGGTCGATCTCCTCTCCCCCACGATCTCCTCGCCGCCGCCGCCACCCACGCCGGCCGGTTCCGGCGAGCTCCGGCCGCGCGCCACACGCCCCCAAGATCCTCAAGCTCCGCCCCTCCATCCCCTAAATCCAGATCCGTGCCTAAGGCCTGCGCCTTTGCCCGCGGCTAGGGTTTCGGGCGCCTCCCGTGTTCTTGCCGGAATCCACCACAATCGGCGATGGCGAGGCCGGAGCTTGCGGGATCCGTCACCGGCGGCGGGAGGGGGAGCCCTCGGGCGCTGCGTCCTCCACCCCGGCGTCTAGCGACAGGAGGATCCTGCGCAGGCAGACCGCGAGCAACCTGGGCGAGTCCATCTTCGACAGCGAGGTGGTCCCCTCCTCACTCATCGAGATCGCCCCATTCTCCTCGTAGTCAACGAGGTCGAGGCCAGCAACCCGCGCGTCCCATACCTATGTAAGGGTCCTACTCTTCTTCGCACATTCATCTTCTGTTAATTACTGTTACCAAGGCACGAAAGCAGAGCAGAGCAGATCCTCTTCTCTCTTTGTTAATTATACTTATTACACACTGCTGCTGTATTCTATTAGCACCGAGTCTGCCTGCATATTATATTCTTCATGCTGGAGTATAAGACTAGTGCTATCTTGCAGCCGGTGATAGTCCATGGATTGACTATTAATTTATTCATTAAATAAGCCCATAATTCCCTCTCTACCCAGCCGCACCACAGAGTACAGAGAACTACTACCTCTTCTCTTGTCTTACCCATATGCACAAGTAATTTACTAGCATCTCACTTGGATGCTACCTAGGTCACTTCTTCTACTACTAATCCACCTAATTACTTTTGTGTATTTAAGCCTGTGAATAGTTTGGACTGAAACTACAGTTTTAGTCAGTTTTTCCGTTGGACTGCTTTTGGATTGGATGAAATAGGCTAATCCCTTAAATTAATTTAATTAGTTTGGTCTGGGTTGTACCTATTATTGGATTGGTTTGGTTTAGTCTGGACAGAGACACATCAGTCTCAAACGGTTTCAATCCATAGATATGAACCAAATTGTCGAACTAGACCTACAGCGCGTTGAGCATGTCCACGACGGAAGCAGCCCTGGATGCGTGCATGATGTGTATTCTACTATTACCTGTGTAGTGGTACTGTATTTTGTTCTTCCACCACAAGTACAACACTCCTTTCCTCTTCTCTTTTCTGTCATGGAGACGCCGCAGCGCGCGCCCGCCGCCGGCGAAACTGCACCACCGCGACCGTGGAGAGCAGGGGCAGCAGGAAGTCGCGGTGGCTCGCGGCCCTCTCCGAGCCCGATCTCGTCCATGACGCCCCCTCTCGCTCTGCTTTCTTTTGCCTTGCTTTGCTTTCCTGACCAGATGTTCTATGGTGCAGGATTTGCTCACCAGCCTGAAAATGCTGGCCGTGAAGCGGGCGGAGACCGCCGGACGTCCCCACCTTGCTGATCCATTTGATTTGCGCACGCTGCATGCTATCGGTATTGCTTGCTGCATCCTCCGTTTCCTCCATCGATGGACACTGGCACGGAGTATGCAGTAGAATGCTTAAAGTTAGTCGATTGTTGACCTGCTGCTGGTTACTTGCTCGATGCAATGTGCTCATCTCTTTGTTGTTTGGTAGTAAAACAATCGTCAGTACTTTGAATTTGTGTGCGTTGAATTTAGAGCAAACTTCTGAATTCATAGTGTAGGCCTTTTGAATTCAACTTTGCTGTTTCTTGCTCATAGTAAATCATTGTTGTTGGGTAGTAAATCTACCCGTACTTTCTTGTCAATTCACGTGCCATTGTAGACATGTTATAGGAGGTTCAGCTGTGCTTGCTTTTGTCAGTACTATGAATTTCTACGATCGATACTCTGAAGTCATGCAAAAAATGGACAGATTTGAAGCAAACTTTTGAATCCATAGCATAACCCTTTATTTATTTTTGCTGAATTAGAACTGTAAACTCAGCATGCATATAGAAATTCTACATCATGTTCAACCAAATGTGTTAGTTATTGAGTCAGTGGGCTGACTTTATACAAAAACCTGTTGCGAGTGCATGGAAAATGTGGCACTTGCCATTCCGGAATACTACCTGTTTTCTCCGTGATTGAAGTGTCTCTGTTGAATACTTCTAAACTGAACAGTTTCATTCAGAATTCTGACACTTCTTAGTGTAGCATTGTAGCTTTATTTTTACATGATCAAACTACCTTCTGTATGCAGTATGCAGCCACACTATGTTGTATATCTTCAGTAGTAAATGTATCATCTTAATAGTGTACTAAAGCTAGATTATTTTGTAGCTCATTTTTTAGGCTTTCTCCATGGTTAATATAAATTATGCAAAGCAATGTTTACTTTGATTGTAACTCTAGTGCCATTCTTATTATTCAATGTACATCGATGGTGTTGCTGGACTTATGCTAGTGAGAGGGGAGAAAGCTAAGAACCTTGGCCTTTAAGTTCTAGCAAGGATCAGATGGTATGCTGATGCTGCTCAGGTAAATCTTACTTGCCTCATCACTAATCATTGTTGGTGAAACAAATGTCATTTGAGAAATCTCGGTCCATTGTTCTAGTTAATGAAGACTTTTATCAATATTTTCTTTTCCCGTGCCTCAAAACTATCAACCTGGCCCAAAGAATGATCTTTTCTTTATAATTCATGGTTATTTTTTCTTGTTATTAGGCATTACTATCGATTCATGTGCATGTGCTAAAAAGAAAGAAAATACCCTACTGGATTTGGATGCGGACGCCAACAAATTTTCACTTTCCGACGTGGGCACAGGGGTGATTGACATGGACTACTGCGGCCTGGTGGGCGTCGTGCTCTTCAACCACTCAGAGGCGGACTTCATCATGAAGCCCGGCGATCGCGCCGCACAGATGATCGTCCAGGTCATTGCGACACCCGAGGTCGCCGAGGTGGAGGACCTCGACGTCACCGTCCGGCGGGAGGGAGTGTTCGGATCCATCACGTTTGAACCCCGAGCCTTGGTAGATACATCTAGAGAAGTGATCTAGTTGTTTGCATCTGATGTTAAATGGGATCTCGTGATCTCGAGTTGAGATGTTCATTGATGTATCCATGAATGATGCAGGTGCTAAGATGGTTCTATGAACTTAGTTTATTTACACTGGACGTGTCTTGATTTCCATCCATGAATACTGCATCTGACTTTTTGTTTTTTTATTTATTTCTAGTTAGTTAGTTGTAGCATGGGGAAAAATGGGGGCTACTAGTAATTGGATAGTAGTAGCGTAGGTGTAAGTGGGGTGCTACTAGTACTTAGATAGTAGTAGCGTAGGTGTGGAATAGTGGTAGCGTGGGTACACCGCGCTACTACTAACTTATTTAGCTGTAGCGCAGGGTAAAAACGCGCTACTGCTAAAAGTTAGCTGTAGCGTCTTAATAGTAGCCCAGGTACCCATGCTACTGGTATGCAAAAAACCTATGCTACTGGTAGCGTTTTTCCTAGTAGTGAATTGTTGCACCAGACATAGGGGCATCAGTTTTTCCTCTGGCCATTTTCAAATGCGGCTTTCATAAACCCCTTGGTTTTTGTTAACCATTCATTGGTAATCTCTTTCTGACTAGTGTGACCGGTGTACATCCACGCACGATCACTCATCTTGCCTACCTACACTCTAATAGGTAAAGATAGGTCCATTAACATGTATATTCATCAGTTAATCTAGTTTGTAAATTTTGAAACTTCAAACAACCAAACTGACTCATGACAAAAAATCAGAGCGTAGAAAGAGAAATGAAAGATGAAATAGTACATAGTGAGAGGTTGTACAACTAGGATGATTTTCTGTACCATCTTTTTTAATGAATTGGAGATGATGATGGCGAAGAACTCGAAATCCATTGGTGTGTTGTTGTCATTTCCATACATTCTGCTACAACGCAACAACCCTTCTTATGACCGCAAGTGACCAATGGTGGTTAGAAGAAGGGTTGGTGAGCTGTAGCAGAATGTATGGAAACGACCAAGACACCTATGGCTTTCGAGTTCTTCACCATCATACTCTCAAATTCGTTAAAAAACTATTACAGAATATCATTCTAGTTGCACAACCTCTCACTACGTATTGTTTCGTCTTTGATTTCTTTTTCTACGCTTTGATTGTCATGAGTCAGTTTGGGTGTTTCAAGTTTCAACAGTTGGCTTGTAATTTAGTTTGTTAATTTTATTACGTCCATGCAACCTACACACTAATAGGTAAAGATAGGTCCTAATCCCACCCGAGTATGTGTAGATTGAGTACGTTCTCCATGCTCTACCCTATTCCGAGACAAAATTTTGGCAGCACCTCCCCGTTGTTCTCCAAATACATGTCTCGGCAAAAAGCCGAGAGAACGTGCATCCGGAGAAGAACAGGGAGGCGCTGCCGAAATTTTGTCTCGGAATGGGGTAGAGCATGAAGAACGTACCCAATCTACACATACTCGGGCTGTCCGTGGAAATCGCTTGACAATCCGAATGAGCTACGGTGATAAATATGCAACCGAATGCATATTTATCGATGCAACCCTTTCGGACGGGGGAGACGCATACTAGTTAAGCGACTGTAGTTATCTAGCTAGTGTCATCGGCACAAAGGCCGGAACAGACCAAATAATTGAGGGGGGAGGAGGAGATGTTATTTGTGCTCACCCACGATCGCAGGGGCAGAGCTCGTCAAACACCAGACGCTCCCAGCGACGAAAGAACTGCACATTTAAATCAAAAGATGAGTAACATAGCACTATTGATCTCCGGGAGACTGCTAGGACAACGTATCAGTCCATCCCTCACAATGTCGGCCACCATCTCGCACACAATACCGTCGACCCTCTCCTCTGGCGGGGCCGGGGCAGCCACGTACAGCTCCCAGCTCCCAGCTCATTGCTAGCTGTGGAGCCTGACCCTCACCGGGCAACGTGACCCACCCCGGGAAGTTGTGCCGGACTAGAGTACCGAGGACCTGGTTGGGCCTGCGGACACCATCGGGGTGTATCCAACCCCTACAGTATGACAAGGCCAACACATTAGATATTAATTTGAAGAAACATGAAGGACAAAGGTTAAAACAGAGTAAATGCACTTACTTCTCCCCATTAGGCTGAATCAAGCACCTCTGATCGCGGGTCGCCGACATGGCCGGGAGCTTTGTACCACCACGCTGGCAGACCTTCTTGCCTTGCTCAACTAGCTCGCCATCGCTAAAACTGTCGTCAGACCAGGTCTCCTCGCCATCAGCATGGCCACTAGTCTCCGGAGTCACCTGGGACGAAGACTCTGGGACCGGAGACTCGTGGGACGAAGACTCTGGGGCCCGAGTCTCCTGGGACGAAGGCTCGGCGACACGAGGCTCGTCAGCCCGAGGCTCATGGACCAGAGTCCGAGACGGGTCCAAGTCTGACGGCTCCACCTGAGACGGAGCACTCCGGTGGTCCGGAGAATCAGCTTCGGGTGGCGGCGAGGAAGGCACAACAGCCTTCCTACCTCTCCCGCTTCCACGTCCACCTCTAGATCCCCTCTGCGTCTTCCCGCGACCTCTCCCGGCCGAAGAAGAAGGGCCCGCCGGTGTCGCTATGCTGTCTACGAGCACTCTACGAAGCTGCTGGGGTGCAATATAACCACCCCTCCCAGCACGCGCCGACGAAGAAGGAGGCTCGGAGCGCTCTCGACCGGTGCCCACCATCTGTCAACACCTGCAATGACAAAGAGTAAACAAAATTACTACAACATAAACATAATAAACAATTTGGTGGGTGAAAAAAACACCAAACCCCCTTTTCTGATATTTCAAGCTTTAGGAATATTTACATAGGAAATATTCTCTATAAATTCCAAGAAAATTCTAGCATATATGACAATGCCATATTTGGTTATCTTGCCAAGTATCATCTCTTGGAGAACAAAATGACATCACCAAAACCCCTCAAACTACTTAACCTAAGTAACCTATAAACTAACCTAACTAACCTAGTCTAAAGATAACTAACCTAACTAACCTAGAAAATCAAACAAACCTAGAAAATCAAACTAACCTAACTAACACCTTCCACTTATTCTAAAGATAACTAACCTAACCTAACTAACCTAGAAACTAACCTAACCTAGTCTAAAGATAACTAACCTAACCTAACTAACCTAGAAACTAACCTAGCTACCTAAACTAAACTAAATTAACCTCCTTTCCCCCTTGATCTTTCTTTTTCATCTTCTTCTTCCTTCTTTTCCTTCTTCCTCTTGTCTTCTTTTTCTTCTTCCTCTTGTCTTCTTTTTCTTCTTCATTTTCCTTATTTTCCTTTTTCCTCTTCACTTCTACTTTTTCTTCTTTTCTTCTTAATATAAAAAACTAACCTAAAATCTAACCTACAATCTACTAACCTAGAAAAAGCTAACCTACAATATAAAATCTACTAACCTAATTAAAGCAAGTAAATCCACTAACCTAATTAAAGCAACTAAATCTACTAACCTAAAGCAACTAAATCAAACTAACCTAAAGCAACTAAATCTACTAACCTAAAGCAATAAATCAACTAACCTAAAGCAACTAAATGTACTAACCTAAAGCAACTAAATCAACTAATTACCGAAATCAACTAATTAACCTAAAGCAACTAAATCTACTAACCTAAAGCAACTAAATGAACTAACCTAAAGCAACTAAATGTACTAACGTAAAGCAACTAAATCAACTAACCTAAATAAAGAAATTAAATCAACTAA
>NC_057814.1:107911037-107919434 GCF_018294505.1 Triticum aestivum | reverse complement strand
GTGGGCCACCCACTCTCTTTGCCGTCGGCTAGCTGACGACAAAGCTTCTAAGCCGTCAGCTAGCGGACGGCAAAGAACAGGCTGACGGCAAACATGTTCTTTGCCGTCAGCTCATTCTTTGCCTCAGTTTTCGTCAAGCTGATGGCAAAGAGGGTCTTTGCCATCAGCTAACTGACGGCAAAGAGCTGGCTGACAGCAAAGATCCTAATTTCAGTAGTGTTTGCTCGACAGTACCAGCGAAAGTTCTTGGTGGTTGCAATGGAAGGAAAATTCAATTTGCTCTTTGTGGGCAACTCGCTCCTAAAAGGATCGGTACTAATGCGTGAAAATGAATGGTGGTACCTTGGCTTTGGAAAATAAAGGAGTAGAGTAGCTTCAATGGATTGTTTTAAGATCTTGGGCTTGGGATCTTGTCTTGGAGTACAAACACAAGTACATTGCTTGTGCCCCTTCCGATGGTATGGTTGTCCTACACTTAATGTGAATCTTGGATTCTCAAGAAACCTATAAATTCCATTCGAAGCTTGAGGTAGACACCATGTTGAAAACATGGAGGTAATCACTGATACTCCATTCAAATCATGAGGACTATTTTCTGGAACAGACTTGACCAAGTGTTAGTTCTCTCAATTGGTTTGCTATTTATCACCAAAATCCAATAGGGTATCTGAGAAATTCACTTTTATATAGTAACAATGAATAAGAAAGGAATATCTTCGCACATCCTAAATATATATGTGTATTACTTCATACCAGAGTTGGAAAATGGAAATGTACATGCACATCTGGGTACAAGAGCTATCTTGTCCTTTCAATGAGACAAGTTGCTTTGAGATCCACAAAAAGTGCATATGAACATAACAACTTGACTTTCTTTTATCACAACATAGATCTCAAAGTCATTCTGTGGCTGTGTTAGCTCAGGCATGCTTGTGTGCATGATCCGGGCTGTTTGGCTAGTGGACTTTCTAGTAAGTTATTGGTACCTATTCTCTATTTATTTTTCTGGGTAATGGACTTTGTCGTGGATGGTGGTTACTAAGATTAGATTTTGATGAAGGCGTTTAGTAGAGGAGACCTGTGATATACGTTAGCCATTGTTAGAATAAATTCGAGGCATACTGTTGATCATCTGAGGACCAAGCAATCACATGAGCACGACACCGAGATTTGTTAACGAGGTTCACCGATATGCCTACATCCCGGGGCCTGACTACGGGCGCTCCTCCCCGTGACACCGTCACCGCACACCGGCCACCCGGGCGCCGGCACACGCCGCCGACTCCCCCTTCCGCGCCTGTGCTATTATATTGGCATAGGTTACATCGTGTGTCTAGCCCCACTATATATGAGAAGCCTAGGATACAAGTGTCCTACTAGGATACAAGTGTCCTACTAGGATACAAGTGTCCTACTAGGACACGACTCCATATCCTATCTAAACACAATACAACTCAGAGTCCAACTGTAACCTAACTTGTATACAATATTCGACACAACTCTAACAAACTCCACCTTGGCGAATATTCTCCACCACCTTGAATTCGTCAATGAGTCAAACTTACTTCTATGTACATTGGACTTGAGCTTATCCCATGAAAACCGCTGCTACTCCAAAGACTCCATGTGACTCCACCTGCAACTTGTAGTCCTTCTTTTCTTGACCAGAGTCAACACTCGAACGAAATTAAGTTCCACATTACTTTAGTCTGCGCTCCCAACTTCCAGAGTATCCGTCCAACGACATCACACATTGATCACTGACCTGCGTGAAAGTGAACAACTCACATATTGGGTGTCACACATAAGAGTTACCTGAACTCAACATCACCGCTCCTTTCTTGATAGCCTGTCTGAAACTTGAAGGAATTTCAACATTGTTTGTAGTCATCCCAAGTCAAATACGCAGTTGTCTCACAACATGTATGACCACCAGAGCCCTGGTCCGTCTCCATGTCCCCCGTGCTAACCGCACGCCTCGCCGCTATTACCACGTCGAGCCTCCGCTGTCCCGGTCGAGTCTCAAGGGCCGCGAACCCACACCACTCAACCCCCACTGCAGAGTACCACCGATCATCACCGACCGATGACGAGTTTCACGCTTCCATCAGACCACTGGGCTCCAGTCCGAACTACGTGTCCCTCGCTTTTCCTGCTGAATAGGCTTCGACTCTCTGACGTCTTACGCCGTAGCCCCTCAATCAGCACCGAGTGAAGTCTTCTGTTAGACTCCAGCTCCACCTTCAGCATGACTCCATGGTAGATGATCAGTCTACCCCTGCGCCTCATCGACTTCAAGCTCCGTGTATACACCACCTTGAATCAATCCCGCGCCATAGTCTTGTCGAAGCCGCACAAGCCTCGGGCATGTGCACCACGTGTTTCCACGCCCAGAAGTCGGTCACCATCAGCATCACGCTCCTATGTCGTCGTCGCCGACTCCATCACCGTCTTCTGTACCAACCGACTTGCGTCGATTCGTCAGACTATCTAGTCCGACCCAGCCTTACTCGTTCGACTGTATGACACGCTCGAGGCTTCCAAATCATCTTCCGCGAATTTCCATCCATCACACATAATTCCATCTTAGCTGGTATGACTTCACGCAATGCCCTCAAGCATCCCTGTTGTGCCAACAAATTTTTTATCCTTGTCTGCCATAACCCAAGGTTTTCAGTTCCGTGAACTTCTCCACCTCAAACCTGGTACCCGTTGGCGTCATGATTCTTTGTACGGCTGACCCTGCAAAAAATTATATGAGCTTTGCACGCGATGCCCCAAGCACACGGACAGAACCTCTGCATGCTACTATAGCAAAACCAAGAGAATGAAAATCTTTGGCCTTCACGTGGTAACTCTCGTCTAAGCTCAACTTCCTGATGCTAGCAATTGCCTTGTCAACGCCTCCTGCTAATTCCAACGGATGCATATCCCTTGATTAATTTATTTCCTTGATTGATTTGCCTGCCTAACTTCGTGTCATTGGAGACTCGGTCCCCCTTCTCTTTTCCAAAACAAATCTTGGTCGCTGTAGCTCAGCGTTGTACGCGTTCGTGTCTCCATCGGAGTCCAGTCCGCCTCCGCGTACGTACGCGCACACACCCGCCTGACTACGGCCCTCGCCAGCACTCCAAGCGCCGCCTACCAGCCTGCCTGGCCACACACGAGCAGCGCAGCGCGCACCGCTGTATGCGCGATCCAGCCGCTGGATTGCTTTAGTTCCTGACACGCTTCTGAGTTCCCGTTGATTTTTGTGCTGCCCGTCAAGTCCGATCTCTTCCGAGCTTGTTGCTTGCAATCGCTCGACCATAGCTTAAATCAAATTGATCTTTTCTGCGTCTTCTACTCTTCCTTTAGATCAACACCACGACCTCAAATCGAACCTTGCTCACGATACCACTTGTTAGAATAAATCCAAGGCATACCGTTGATCATCTGAGGACCAAGCAATCGCACGAGCACGACACCGAGATTTGTTAACGAGGTTCACCGATAGGGCTACATCCCCGGGGCCTGACTACGGGCGCTCCTCCCCGTGACACCGTCACAATACCGCACACCGGCCACCCGGGCGCCGGCACAACCGCCGACTCCCCCTTGCGCGCCTGTGCTATTATGTTGGCATAGCTTACATTGTGTGTCTAGCCCCACTATATATGAGAGGCCTAGGATACAAGTGTCCTACTAGGACACGACTCCATATCCTATCTAAACACAATACAACTCAGAGTCCAACTGTAACCTAACTTGTACACAATATTCGACACAACTCTAACAAGCTATGGCAGACCAATCAGCCAATCACTAACCATGGTGGCAATCGGTCTGGTCCTTTGCTATTACCAAAAAAGGCTTTCGTCCCGCTTTATATATAAAGCAATGATCAGCAGCATCCAGTACAAACGCACACCCCCACAACACACGCACACACACCCAAGGCAGGATCAAGGTTTTGGTTATCGAATGAGACAATTTTACCCAGGGGGACTGGTAAACGTGGTTACCACGGTTACCAAGAAATACCGAGAATATTTCGAGCGAATTTTATAGTTAAATTTTGAATTCAAATAAGTGAATGAATGAACATTCGAACCAGAGACCTCTCAAAACAAGAACTAGGTTTCTATCAACACGTCAGAACCAACTCTCATGGCATTAATTAGATCCTACATACTTTACTATAAATCGAGCGTTTAAATTAAAAAAATTGGTATTTTTTGCTTGGTATGGGGATTTACCGAGGGGCACGGAAATACGCGGTAACCATGAGAAATCTCGAAATTTCGACCGGTAACCAAACCTTGGGCAGGATACATAGGCGCTGATCGGCCTTTGCTATTTAACTTGGTCTTCTGCTGTGCTATACTTCCCCAACAACGTTTATGGCCCTACACCGTCCGTCACTGTTCTCTAAGGACCTGTCAGTTGCGTTGTACGAGGGTCAAGACCGATGCTGCATTGTCATTCCCCTATGCCTCGTATTCCTAGTTTATCAGATCATATGAAAGTACTATTGAGCAATGTCTGCTGAGCTTTGTATGGCATTGCTTAAGAAGAGAGATAGAATAACCTGCCTAGATGCTACTGTGCCTTATATCTATCCATCTTGGTCGCCCTTCACCTGCCCTCTTGTGAGAAGAATTACTTTCCTTTTATGTCGAAGCTTTGCTTCTGTACCCCCTTCCTTAAATAGTTGTCCAGAGCTCAAAGCAATTATGATACTTAATGATTATGAAACGCCGCTGTGGATTTTTACCATCATCCCCATCTGACGTAGCAGGCCCAGATGATAGCTTCGTATTTGGGCAAGAAGTTATAAAGCTGACGGAGACAATTATCACCAGTGCAATACAGTACCTTCAGAACAAGGGCATCTGCCTGATGGCTATAGCTCTTGCTTCAGCCATATACAACCAGAAAGGCACGTCTGCTGCTGCAATCTCCACTGAAAGGTGAAAACAGAAAACACATCATGTTTCCCCCATCGGCAACATGCGAAAACAGACTTCGAAAATGCACTGGACAACATAGAAGTTATGAGAAAACTGAAACCCGGGGCTGAAAGGATAGTAGGCATGTGGCTAATCCAAGCTCCTCCAATCGGCATGCCGTGATCTCGTAGTTTACTTCAAGAAACTATAGCTTTTCTCTTCTCTGTTGCACACCTGCACACTTGCACAGCACACAGGTGCACATCAATCGATGTGTATTCTTTTGTTTTTTGGACCACATTGCTAATTGGGTACAAGTGTTAGGTACCTTGGGCTGTACGTGGATCTACGATGTTTATTACGAAAGAGGACGTCCTGACGCAGCGGCATCTGGACACAGATATCCAGCCACACGCCCAAGCAAGGTGATCAGCGCACTAAACGTTTGTGAAAATGGCAAAAGGCGCCATACATTGTTGTAGACGCGCGAATACCGTGTTCATGTTGGCTAGGTGGGCTCGGCCGGGGGTACACATCTGACGAAAAGGACAGGCGTACATGGCTGTACCTTTTTCCTAGTCATGCCACTCGAGTAGTGAGGCCTGAAGTTGGCACAGCTGCTCTTCGACAATCTGACACCTCATTTGCAATTGAAAAAAGTGTACTGGGATTGGGTATCTCATGTTTTATTTCTGTGTGTTGTATTGTGACTTATTTGGACCTGAAATCTGTATTTCAAAACTATTTGTGCCTGCTTTGAGCTAGTAATTTTCTATTTATAGTCCTCTGTTAGCTTTGTTCGTGACACTGGTGTGTCATCCAATAACTTGAACAACTGGGCAAATCATCGCTTGTGAGGACTTGTGTTTTTGTCAGTAGGGCCGCTTTTGGCAGGGAAAATTATGATCAGTGTGGACTTGGGCAACCACCGCCGACGGCTGCGCATGGCAGGGCTGCTGCGATGTTACGTGATAAAATGAATTGAGGGCCCGCGCTGCACAGACCCGAGCCCCGTGTGTCAGAACGTACTGTCAGCTTGGTCCTTTGAATATGCATGTACATTGAGAACCGAAAACCAACGTCCAGCTATACTCTTACTAGCATGTTATCCTGATGCGAATCGCGAAGGGATGCACGCCGTCGATGCAGTGCGTTCAGATGCCGCTGCGTCACTTCTCTTTTTATTACCTACTATACAATGTACATACTGGTTACAGCTTTACTAATTCAGTTTTTGCTATATGATACCGGTGCTTCGACATCAGGACACATATCTAGATCAGTTTTTTTTTCTCAACCAATATTTCTGAAAACTGGCCGGTTACCAGATATTTTATTGGACCTCAAAAAATTTCAATACCGTCCAAAAAGTTCAAATATTTTGAATTTAAACGCCCAGTTTGCCGTCAAATAGTTAACGTATCGGGCTCAAACCCACGTGGTCAGCAAGTACTGTATAGTTATAGTTCGACGCGATATGAGCACACATGACTCGAACCTGCGTGGTCAGCAAGTTAACGTATCACACTGGTAGAAAAAAAAGCCTTTAGTCCCGGTTCGCAAAGGCCTTTAGTCCCGACTGTGCAACCGGGACTAACGCGACTAAAGGCTTTAGTCCCGGTTCTCGTGGCTAACCGGGACTAAAGGCCTCCTCCGCAGGTTTAAACCTGGTTTTTTTGCGAATTTTTTTATTTTTTTATTTTCAAATTTCTGAATTATTTTAACCTCTAATCTCTAATCACCACCCCTCATCACTGCTCAATTTATCCTCTAATCTCTAATCACCCCTCATCATTTCAAATCATCTAACTTCCCGGACGGTCACCCATCCTCTCACTACTCCAGCCTGATCACGCTTAACTTCCGGGTTCTATTCTCCCTCGTTTCCAAGTCTACACTTGTTGTTTTCCTCACAATAGTAGGATGTCAATTCTATTAACCCTCAGAAATTTAGCTTGAGCATGAAGTGACACATTTCACTGTTTGAGTTTGAAACTATTGTTTTTAAAAAACAATAATTATTTAATAACACTAATATTTCTGGAATAATTAGTTTGACCACAGTTTGACCAGATTTGACCAAAATTTAAAAAAAACTGAAATAATTATTTAGTAACACTAATATTCTAGAATAATTAGTTTGACCATTGTTTGACCACAGTTTGACCACAATTTGATTTTTTTTGAATTTTTTTGCCTCTCTAGATCTTAAAAGCCCCGTATCTTTTTTCTGTTAGGTTTTTGAGGATTTTGAAAATGTTTAACGAGGTTCCCCAGTTAAATTCGGATGTAACTTTTCGAGTAGATGATTTTTCATATAAAAAACTTTTTCATCCGAGTTCGTATGCAAAAGTTATGCCCATTTTAAGAATTTCCAGAGAGATTTTGCAAATAAAGTCGAAATTCATATTTGTTAATTTTCCCAACAACTAGACCACATATCACATGAGAAACTTATTTTATTTTATTTTTTGACATTTCCATCAATTTCTGTTGTTTTTTCTAAAACTGAAAAGGCGATCCACCAGGGGGGGTAGAGTTTGAAAATGAGGCCTCAAATCCCTTTAGTCGCGGTTGGCCAGACCAACCGGGACTAAAGGGCTAACCTTTAGTCCCGGTTGGTCTGGCCAACCGCGACTAAAGGTTCGGGCCATTAGTCGCGGTTGGCCAGACCAACCGGGACTAAAGGTCTAACCTTTAATCCCGGTTGGTCTGGCCAACCGTGACTAAAGGCCTTCGGGCCAGCCTCAGGACCTTTAGTCCCGGTTGGCCAGGCCAACCGGGACTAAAGCCCCTCTCGTCCGCCAGCTATCGACCGAGCGCGCTGGGCCCAGATAGTTGGTCGCGGGTCTCCTCCCGAACCGCGACTAAAGACCCCTTTGGTCGCGATTCGATTATTTTGGGGACTAATGGGGGCGTATGGAAACCTATTTTTCTACTAGTGTCAGGCTTACCAGTGGGACTGGAAGTAGTTCACGCCTACAATGGGAATGGGTACAACTTAGTACTATATTTTGATGCTTGTTTTTTTTCGAATTCAAATTTCATTGGAAATATTCAGGCAAAAAAAATCTGAATTTTCCGAGATATTCCGGAAACCAGGCTTTCCAGCCACATCCGTAAAAAAATGGAAATGAGAAAAAAAAACCTTGATCCAGATATCTATACTATTGGTAGCGATGTTGGTGCTGGTGCTCATGTATTACCAACATCATTATGAATCCAACCATAAAATAGGCCAGGCGGACAGTAGATAGTGATCCAGTCGGTGAAGTGATAATATTTGTTTCTTTCGCTCTGTGGATTGCCGGTAAGTTGTCAGTTCGATGTATCGCCACCATCGTGGTTAACAGCAAAATATTTGTACTAATGCGGCCTCGCCTTCTGTTGTCCTCTCGCCGGCCACTGCACCTCTCGGCCTCGCCTTCTGTTGTCCTCTCGCCGGCCACTGCACCTCCAGAGGAGA
>NC_057814.1:107893515-107910702 GCF_018294505.1 Triticum aestivum | reverse complement strand
AAATATTTTGCTGTTAACCATGATGGTGGCCTCCGTCCGGGGCCGGTCCGCATGCGGTTCGCCTGCGGCAATCCAAGCAAGCTCCGCGGTCAGGTCCAGATTTGGTTTAACAGCGAAGGCTTCAACATCTCCCTCAAGCCCGAGCTTCCCCCGGAGCAACTCGAGGCGCCTGCCCTCCCTTCCCCCAACCCCCCTCCCCCCAACCGTGGCCAGGGTCCGGATGGGACGGGGCGTGACGACGACAAGGCTGGTGACAAGGACCTTGATGCTAGTATGGAGGACGACTCCATCGATACGGCGGCGTGGGAGAAGCTGGGCATCACCGACAAAGGCGGGGCGGCGAATCGTGTGCAGATGCCAATGATGGAGCAGCCACTTGCGGGGGGTCCGCGGAGATGGAGCTCTCGATCCCGAACCAGTACGGCTCCAACCTGGGGTCGGTCACGTCCCCTCCGGCGAGGATGGCGGCGGCGGTGGTCTCGGACCTGATGGTGGAGCCGCTGGCCGATGCCCGCACCCCAGGCGCGGCGTCAGTGGACTCGCTGCCTCTCTCCTCGCGTTCTCCGACCCAAGGCGGCCGCAGCAGCAACAAGCTTGGCGCGGTGAAGCAGCTCGAGAAGGTGGCGGTTCGCAAGGTCACCGCGGAGGCCGGGCGTGCTGCGGAGCTCTTAGGGGCTCCGGCGACGCCGCACCAGGCGGTGATGGCTCTGGCTGTGCCTACCCCCGGTCCGATTGCTCAAGAGGCATCCAAGACGGCGCCCTTCCCGAGGGCCAAGCGCTCCAAGGCCGTGGTGGAGGGGCAAGCGGCTCCAGTGCGGGTCAGTGCACGGGCCAAGGGTGCCAAAGGGAACCTTCCGTCACTCCAACGCGCCCAACTCCTACAAGCCCAGAAGAACCTGGAAACATCCGGTAACCCCTTGCCCTGCTTTACGATTCTGGACTCCTTTTCGGATGATCATTTGAGTGAGGTTTTGGGGGAGAGTGGGGTGGAACCGATGGGTGAGGGAGGGGTGAGCGAACTCATCTCGTTGGTGCGTGCGAAGGAGATGGCACCGGCGGCGCTGGCAGTGGCGGCTGCTCAACACGCGGATCGTCTGGCACTTGAGGCTGAGCCCTCGACGTCGCTAGCGATCCGGCCCGAAGGGGAGACAGCAACAGGGGTTGCTGCTCCTCCCTCGCCTCGTTGCGGCAAGGTGAGGCGCGTGGCCAAGGCGATCACCACCACGGGGGTGCGCCTGCGCAACCGCATCATCTAGATGCGTGCGCTCCTTTGGAACATTCGTGGCTTCGGTCACGCGGGTCGGCGCATCCAACTCAAAGAATATATTAGGAAAGAAGCCATCGATATCGTAGGTCTTCAGGAAACGATTAGATCAGAGTTTAGACACCAAGATATCCTAGCCATAGATCCCCTAGAGCGCTTTGTTTGGCACCATAAGCCGGTGACGGGCCATTCGGGCGGTATGCTGCTCGGTTTTTGCAGCGCCACGTTCGAGGTGCGGACCTGGGAGGTCGGCACCTTCTTCATTGCTGCTAACATCCGCGTGCGAGCGTTGCTATGCGAGCTTGTGATCGTGCAAGTCTATGGACCAGCAGATCACTCACGCTCGGCCGAGTTCTTGGGAGAACTTGAAGCCAAGGTGAGGGAGATTTCGGCAGCTCAAATCCCGTAATGGTGGGAGGTGACTTTAACCTGATCCGTTCAGGTGCAGATAAAAACAACGACAATATCAATTGGCCAAGGGTGGCCATGTTCAACAATGCTATTGCGTCTATGGCACTTAGGGAAGTGGCCAGAACTGGGGCAAGGTATACTTGGACTAACAAGCAACTAGCCCCGGTGCGATCCGTCTTGGACCGTGTTTTCATGTCTCCGGACTGGGAAGTGGTGTTTCCGTTATGTTCGCTCCTTGCTGAAATAAGGATCGGATCGGACCATGTTCCCCTCATCTTATCTTCAGGGGAAGATAGGATTCGCCGCAGCACGCGCTTCTTCTCCGAAACCGCATGGTTTGAGGTTCCTGATTTCGACACCATCTTTAGGCAGAGATGGTTGTGAAGCGTCCAACTCGCAGGCCAGCAACGCGGCCCTATGGAGTTTTGGATCGCTGTCGGAGGTCGCCTCCGCGCAAGCCTAAAGGGATGGGGTGCGAACCAGGAGCGTGCTGACAAGGTCCTCAGGGAGAGGCTACTTGATGAAATAACACTGCTAGACAATCAAGCGGACACACGTCCTTTCTCAGAGCAAGAATGGGCGCATCGATACGCCTTGGAAGGGCAAGTCGAAGCTCTGCTGCGATCTGAGGAGGAATACTGGAGGCGTAGGGGAGGCCTCAAGTGGACGCTCAAAGGAGATGCGAATACTCAGTATTTCCACGCGTACGCGAACGGCAGGCGTAGGAAATGCTCAATTCTTAGGTTGTAGACGGAGCAGGGGCCTCTTCTACAACAATCGGAGATTACCCAACATCTCTACGACTTCTACAAAAGTCTGATGGGGACCGACGAGGCGCAACACGCGCGTCTGAGCGCGGACGTGTGGCTCCCGTCCCAAAAGGTCCTCCATAGCGAGAACGAAGAGTTGGGGCTCGCGTTTCTCCCTAAGGAGATTGACGACGCTCTCCTAAGCATGAGAGCAGACACCGCTCCGAGGCCGGACGGGTGGCCGGTGGCGATGTTTAAGCACTTTTGGCCATTGCTGCGCGATCCCATATACGAGGTGTGAAATGGCTTCATGCGTGGCTTTGTGGACATTGCTAGGTTACTCTCGCTGATCCCAAAAGTGCCTGGGGCGGAAAACATTCGCCAGTACAGACCCATCGCGCTGATTAACGTTCCGTTTAAAATCTGCGCCAAAGGTTGCGCCATGCGGCTCTCGCCGATCGCCCATCGCACCATTAGCCGCTCTCAATCGGCATTCATACGTGGCAGAAACATTTTGGAGGGGCCGCTAGCTCTGCAAGAGACCCTCCACGAGCTTAAGCGCACGCACGAACCCGCGATCCTCCTTAAATTAGACTTCGAGAAGGCCTATGACCGCGTCAATTGGGACTTCCTCAGGCAGATCCTCACCAGTCGAGGTTTTTCGCCGTTATGGGTGCACCGAGTCATGCAATTGGTCTCGGGGGGCCAAACTACGGTATCGGTGAATGGAGAAGTAGGGCACTTCTTCAGGAACAAGCGTGGCTTACGCCAAGGCGATCCCATGTCGCCGCTCTTGTTCAACTTTGTCGTCGATGCGTTGGCGGCTATGCTGCGGAAAGCAACGGAGGCAGGTCACATAAAAGGGGTGTTGGGACACCTCATCCCAGGGGGGATTTCGCACTTGCAATACGTGGACGATACGTTTTTGTTGTTCCAACCTGACCTCCATAGTGTGGCTATGGTCAAAGCCTTGCTGATTAGCTTCGAGCTCATGTCAGGGCTTAAAATCAACTTCCACAAGTGTGAAGTGATGCCCATGGGCATGGAGGCGGCTGAAGGTAGACGTATTGCGGACCTGCTCAATTGCAAACTTGGCAATATGCCGTTTACCTACCTCGGTCTCCCGTTGGATGCCAAACGCATCAAGATCGACGGGTGGGCTCCGCTCTGGACCAAGGTGGGAGAGCGAGTCTGCCCGTGGAGGGGGAAGTTCCTATCCTCTGCAGCTAGGCTGGTGCTCACGAACGCGAGCCTCTCCTCGTTGCCGCAATTTTCTATGGGTCTGTTCCTCCTGGCGGAAGGGGTTCACGCCAAGATGGACACACCGCGGTCCCGTTTCTTTTGGGAAGGCTCGGGACCAAAACGCAAGTATCACATGGTGAAGTGGGCTGCGGTGTGCCGCCCCAAGGACCTGAGAGGGCTTGGGATCACAAATACCAGAATCCAGAACATTGCACTCATGTGTAAATGGATTTGGAAGCTCTCGCAGGGAGCGACGGGTTTGTGGGTCGACCTGCTGCGTGCCAAGTACTTCCCGAACGGGAATTTTTTCGAGGGTGTGGCGAGGGGATCTCCTTTCTGGAACGATCTCCAAGCGGTCCGGCCGGCTTTCGCTCTAGGAGCCAAGTTCTCCATTGGTAACGGCCGTTCGGTCCGTTTCTGGCTCGACCACTGGGTGGGATCCCAACCCCTTTGGTCTGATTTCCAGAACCTCTATGCTCTGGCTGTAAACCCGGAGCAAACAATTGCCATGGCTCTGGCCTCTTCCCCTCCGGCGTTACATTTTCGGAGAGAGTTATCGAGAGCAGAACAAGCTCTCTTAACGGAACTGCTTGATTGCATTGCGCCGGTTTTGCTGTCGTCGACCGAGGACACAGTCACCTGGGCCCTCACCCCGTCGGGCAAGTTTTCGGTCAAGTCTCTTTACCGTAAGCTGTGCCAGGGCCCATCCTTCCAGGTGCCAAATGGCTTGTGGAGCGCGCGCCTTCCGCTTAAGATTAAGGTCTTTTTCTGGCAACTGTTCCGTAATAGACTGCCCACTTTGGCAAACGTCGCCAAACGCAATGGGCCCTCGACCGGCCTGTGTGCGATATGTAACGTCATGGAGGATGCGACCCATGTATTCTTCCGCTGTCCGCTGGCACGTTTTGCTTGGAGCGCCGTACGTGCAGCGGCCAACACCTCCTGGGACCCCCGGTCCGCGTCCGACCTCGCTACCATAGTAGACTCGGTTCACGGTGGCAACAACCGGGTGCTCTGGAGTTGCATCGGCGCCTTGACCTGGGCCGTCTGGCTCACTAGGAACAAACTCGCAATCGAGGGTATCTTCCCATCTCACCCTGCTAACATAATCTACAAATGCAATCTTCTTCTGCAGCAGTGGAGTCCGTTGGTGAGGCGCAAGGATGCTGAAAAACTGAAGCATGCCCAAGAACGTCTTCGCCAGATCTACGTTTTGGCTAGGGAGCCATCCGTCACTTCTGCGTCGTGAAGTGGCCCTTTTGTCTTGCGAGCGAGCCTGCGTGTTCTATGCTCAGCCTCCGGGCATGTATTGCATTGCTGCGTGTGTCTGTTGGCCCGGCCAAAACTCTTGTGCCTACGCGTCGTCGTGGCCTGAGCCTCCGTGCTCGTATTCGAGGTCCAAACTATGTTTGTTACGCTGCCTATGTTGTGGGCTTTATTAATTTAAAGCCGGACGCTCCTAGCGTCTACGTTCTAAAAAAAAAACAATGGTGGCCTAATCTCGAATGCCATGTACGTCGATAGTGCCGTATGAAATTAAGGTATTGTACTTCAGGAACCACCTACCTCGCGTCCCTCGTGCCTCTGGAGGTGCAGTGGCCTAAGAGAAGGTGCGTGGGCAAGAAGAAAATCTCAACAATATTCTAAATATGTGTAGTATTATTTGTATATAGAGTTTGCATATGTTAGCTAATCAATGCTTCTACTGCATGAATAAATCTCTGGTTGAACTTCAACTGGGATCACAGAGGAATTCTTGAAGGAGAAGGGGAATCTCGAGGTGGAAGATGAACAGGACACACACACACACACACACACACACACACAAGTCCAGGCTGAAGCCTCCCTTCCGTTCCAAGACCATCGACCGTGGACCTCTTCCCTATGTATTTGTACTGGCACACCTCGCCACCGCCATTGTGTGTTGTGTGTGTCTTGCGTTGGGCTTGTTGTGCTGTGCCCACAACTGAACCTGGGTTTCGTTTGTGTTTGTTTCCGTCGGACCTGTCTACGGTGGCTTTTTGTGTATTTGTGTTTGTGTGGTTGGAACCTTGTTACTTTGTGCTCGGTGGTTGCTTTATTTATAAAGCGGGCTGAAAGCCTTTTTTGATATTTGTACTGGCAGAGTTAGCTCCTGAGGGCCAAGACTGGCGGCCCATTGTCCAGCCTAGGGTAGAGTAGTGTAGGTTTATCAAAGCATAGTAAAAGAAGCACATGATGAAGGAGCTCTCGAAATAGGCTTTTGCCCGGTTTATAGATAAAGCAAACATCCATACATAAAAGTACTAACCATCATAGCAAACAAGAAGGCTGGGGCAACAACACAATCACGCCCAAGAAGCATAAAAGAAATAGAAAAAAAGCCACAGAGTGGCAGACTAACAGGCGACACTACGGAGCCGATAAACGATGCGCGGTAACCAAAAGTGCGTCCAGCATGAGCCCAAGGCAGAGCCTCAGTGGAGGAGCATTGTGATTCAGCTCTGGCATGCAACACCAACCACAACAAAAGCATGAACCATGTGGTTTGTAATTTAACTGAACCTGCTTGTGCACTACACTTTCTACGGAACATTTGTGGCGCTACGCGTTTTCTGAACACTGGTCAAGGAAGCATTTGTTGCCTCGTACCAAGAAATACCACGCTGTTACATTCCAATTTCCCTACGCCCCACATTCCTGGTAGTCTACTAGAGCACATGAGAGCACTATTGAGCAATGTTTGCGAGTTTTCTATGGCATTGCCGAAGAAGAGAGATCGAATGAGCTGCCTAGATGTTGCCACACACCTTATATATCTATCCATCGGGACCCACTTGACCTTCCCTCCTTTCTCCTTTGATTATAGTAAATACTGCCCTTTTATGTTGAGGGCTTGCTTCTTTACGCCCTCCTTCGAATTCAAATAGTTGTACAGACCTGAAAGCAATTTTTGTACTTCGTGATTATGAAACGCTGCTATGGATGCATAGTTGGACGATGATACTCTGTCGCCTCTTCGTGGCGTGAAAATAAAATCATAATTCACGTCCCCAAATAGTTGTTGGATTGAGTGTTCAAACTAGTTAATGCATTGATCCATGTTGCATGGAGATCCTCACCTCCTCCATCCATCTTCTATGTTTGCGTCGGGGCCATTTCACGAAATAGATTGATTTGTCAAGTATAAGGTGAACCGTGTATACTAGAAATTTAAGAGCCGTTCATTATACTAGATCAATTAAAGAAGATGCTTGGCATATCCAAATTGTCTAGGAAATAGCCTACGTAGATTTTCTACAACTAGCTAGAGCTTTAAATGTTCCTTGTGTAATTAACAACTATAGTTAGCATTTCACAATCATATTGATTTATCATATTTAAGAAGATCAATTAAAGAAGAAGCTTGGCACATAATTTTTTTCTAGAAAGAAACCCTATAGTTAGCATTTTTTATATATTTGATCATTATATAGTTGTAGAAAATCTACAACTAAAGAAGAAACCCCGCACGTTTGCTTTAAATGCTCATTGTAAGCATAGGTAGTTTGTAGCGGTATCACAAATATAGCCATGTTTGAATTGTTAGTTATGGCGTAGACGGAGAGTAATGTATAATTAGTTTTCATCATGTATATACTTGATTGGTATTGTACTATTTCTCATACTGGAGGCAAGTCACTAAGAACCTCAATACTAGCGCAGCTAGTTTGGTAACAAATATGAGTCAAAAGAATACGAACAATCATGATGCTGGATATCCTAGATACCTAAAGAGTTGATCCCCAGTAACTGAAATATCTTAATATGCAACTATGCCAACTCACCATCTCACTATGCATACTAAATTTAATTCTCTCAACATGCGGCTATACTAACTCACCATGCCACTATGCATGACAAAAGTTAGACCTTCACATGCACCATGAATGCATCCCATATTTGATAGGTATTCTACAACTAAATAATGATCAAATATAAAAATATATACTTTAGTTTCAGTTCTCACATTGTTAGTCCAAATATAAAGTTTCACACTGCCAAATCACGCAGAGAACATTGCATACAATTCTCGAAGCAATGTGCGGGGTGCCATCTCTAGTTTAGCTAATTAGCCTCTCATTAGAGAAAATTGACACAATGAATATTGAACATTTGGCACAATTTGGTTGTACAAGATATGTTAATGTAACAGACACATATACCCTGCTGTAGAGGAATTGCTAGAAAAGTACTTGATAGTAATTATTCTAAATCAAAGGATGTAACATGATTATAATTTAATACGATAATATTTATTATACTTTATGTAGACTTCACAGCTTGAATTTATATGTCTATGTTTTAATGGGTTCTCTGAGATTAGCTTGATCTCTATACTGAGGGAGAAACACTATTGATTGCACTACTAATTATCTAATATGCTCTATTTGTTCCAAAATACATGACATATTTTATATATGGACACAATCTCCAAAATTTAAAAGTTTGAAAAATATTTTTATTTCTATATTTGTAAAAATGAAACTACTTTAGTGGAAAATATAATAGTACATTTCTAATACCAAATACAAATAGTTTGCAATTTAATAATTGCCATACATAAAGTTTTTTTTGCCAGAACATAGTTCTTTTTCAATGTAACAGACGGGCGCTCTACCGATTTCATTAAGATCTGTATAATAAAAAGTGTATATAGCTATTTACAAAGAGGTGAGAGAACACAACAGAAGGATTACATTGTAGTGGTGTAGGCCGACATCTTTTAACCAAGATCCTCCTTCAACAGATAAGCCACAATCAAAGACATGAGGGTTTGATTATATGCTTTCAAGATAAATCATGTATAGTTTGTAATAGAGATGGCAACAATGAACAAGAAGCAAATACCTCATTGGCTTGCTAAACATATGTCGTATTACTTCATACAAGAGTTTGAATGCAAGTGTAAAATATGATAAAGACAATAAATAGAGGAGACCAGGTCTTCAAATCTGGCATGCTACACCAATCATCAACCACGGCGACATTCCCACCCATGTTGTGGTTGCGAGTTCACTTGCGCCTACTCTTACACTATACTTCCTATACAATGTTTATGGCGCTACGCGTATTCTTGATGTTGTGTAAGGATCTCTGAGCATTTTTGTACTACCGAGTATAGTGTTGCTGCATTCCCATTCCACAGCACCTCACATTCCTAGTCTATTAGAGCACGCAAAAGCACTATTTAGCAACACTCACCTAGTTTTGTATTGCATTTCCGAAAGAAAAGAGATGGGATGGCATAGATGCTACCACACCTTATATATATCCATCGGTCTCCCTTCACCCGCCCTCCTTTGAGAAGAATTACTGCCCATTTATGTCGAGGCTTTGCTTTCGTATGCACTTACTGCCCATTTATGTCGAGGCTTTGCTTTCGTATGCACTTCCTTTAATAATTGTGTGCATCTTAAAGGATCTTTCGTACTTTATGATTATGAAATGCTACTTTGGATTTTCTACATTTTTGTTACAAATTATATTTTTGATTTGGGTTTAGGTCAAATTTATGTGCGTACAGGAAAAATTTGTCTGACCTATAGAACTAACATGTGGTTGAATGGATAGAAGGGTGGTGGTACCTATAGCCCACCACAAATCAAACTGCGGGTTTGACACATATGTGTGTGTCTCATAAAGGCGGAATATTCTTTCATCAATCTTAGGACCTACCAGCTCAGCGTCTTGGAAGTGCTCATAGATGTAGTGTATGTGTGCGTATGTGCTTTCGTACGGATGAATGTATATGCGTGTATGTGAGTGTATCTGTATCTGTACAACATTTCTAAAAGAAATTTTGTCCGTCCAATTCCTCACGAATCTCATCACCTTGTGGGCTTTTTTTGTTCGAGCCATGCGCATGTTGTTTTTAGGCTTTTCAGGTCGCGCGTTTACTCCACCTTGTCTTGACCCGGAGTGGTCACCCCATCTGAATTTTTGAATTTTCTGTTGGATGTAGGGATCCGTCTCCCTTCACACTTGTGCCACCATAGAGGAGAGAGGAAGGGAGGGAGGTATGGAAGCGGTGGAGGAAGGCTTCCCTGCAGGTGAGCATTGGAAGGTGGTGAGAGGTTGTTGAGGGGCCGAGCAGCTACTCGTGAGATGCGTGGGAGGGGGCGACGACCTACCGAGGAGAAGACGTAGGAAGGATAGTGTCGGGAAGAGGAGGAGGCCAGCGGAGTTCTCCCGTCAAGCGTGCCACCAACTACTGCAGTTCCATAGTGGCGGAACAAGCTATCGTCTCCAGACGCGAAGAGAGTACGGTGAGGTTTCCCCCTTCCCCTCGCCTCGGGAAATACCAGCAGTAGAGTCTGCAGAAGGTGTCGTTCAACAGAGATGTTGGGCTCTAGATATGCGAGTGAGGTACCCACCCTCGGTCATGTCCTGGGTTGAAGAACGAATCCTCTCCTCTTTTCTGCTTAGTGGCTTTTGTCTTCTCCATCGACCAGGTTTCATGCGGCCTTGCCCTGACACGTCTCTCCGTGCATCTCAGCTAATCGATTCCCAGTTATCCTCACACAAATCATCAGTAGAATTTCTAAGAGAAAACATTTTGTTTCATTCGACAAAATTGATCGGGGAATCGGTCCCCCTCCCAGTCGAAGGAAATGGACTGTTGTATGTGACTCAGCTGTTCTCCGTTATTTTTTATTCTCCACGGTTGTGTGAGTGTTGATTTGGGGGAGAAACAACCGCAATAGTATCTCACATACCGCCAATTAGCGTGCAAAATTGAACTTGAAGGTCAGTACATTCAGATATTATGGAGACCATAATTGTTGGGGTTCAAATTGTCTTTTTCTTCTGTATTGTTGATATTTACATGGAAGAACCACTAGTGCACAAAGTCATATAAAACTGTAGCGATGCCTAGGTGAAAGAAAAACAAGAAAACCACATCGATAAAAAGAACAATGAATGAACTACAACAATGAACATCAACACCAATCATCTCTTGACAACAAAATAAGGACATCGATAAAAGGTTCTCTAGCAGCAATGCCTCAAACAAGGGAACGATGCTCAATGCCGCATTGCATCCTGATGTAACCACCAAAGATAAAATTCCAGATTTTCACCCTATAGATTAAGTCCGAGAAGCTCCGAGCAATGCCTTCATCAAGGTACCAATGAAGAAGCACCGACACTGTACAATACATAGGGTCACAAGGAGCTCAAGATCGGTAATCGAGAAGCACCACGTAATCGAAGGTATCATGTGCTTCCACCACAACTTTATGTGATCGCAACAGCTATCTGCATGCACAATCCTGATGTGAGAAACCACTTATGTGGTGACAATCAAACTGTGATAAGAGACGGTTGCCACCAAAGGATCTATGCATTGAAGGTCCACTGTCACGCACGCGACGAATATTGAAAAAGGTTAAGAACACCTCCAAAATCCTAATTGGCGATGCTCCGGTAGTCTCACATTGTCCTCACGAGTGACAATCCTAGTAGATTTGCATCACGACATCGCCACAGGCCACCTCTTGCTCCGACATCCTTGCTTGTGGCGGCATAATCAGTCAACTAACAATAAGAGCATCTACAACAGACGCGCTAGATAAGCCACGTGCTAGAAAAACCGGCTATTTGGCGCGCGAGAGGCTGTTTGGCATGCTCCAGCAGGCGCGCGAAAGTTTAGCGCATGAAAAGAAATCTGCACGCACGGAGGAAAAGTGACATCGCGCCACTTTTTTGGCGTGCGGCGTCCAGAGCGCTCTGTTTAAAAACCGCACGTGCGCGCCCGCCAACAGCCACCCTTTCCCTCCCCAGCACCTTCTTCCTCGCCTCTTCTGGTGCCCCGCCACCGCCGCGCCTTCTCCACCGCCTGTTCCAGCGCCCCGCCGCCGCCGCGCCTTCCCCCCGTCTCTTCCAGCGCCACGACATGCCGCTGCACCCCCAGAGTAGCTTGGGCTTCCGCGGCGTACGCCTCCGCCCCTCCGGCGATACTCACCTTGGGCTCAGAACGTTCGAGACTGCCCACGAGTCCGCCCGCAGATACGACACGACGGTGTGGCGCCTCGGGAGGCCACGGGCTCAGATGAACTTCTCCGATGTGCGGATGCGCGAGCAGGCGCAGGAACTCGCGCCTTCCCCGCGACTTATCACTGAGGAGGATCGCCGCATACAGCGGAGGCGGGAGCACCGCCACCTCATCGCCGAGGCAGATGAGCACGCCATGGCCTTGTGGCGCGATCGCTTCCCGCAGGATGTCGTCGCCGAGAACGAGTTTTGGGCGCAGAGGAGGGCGGAGCAAGCCGCGCGTCGGCGGACAAGCGTGCGCGGAACGCACTTGTGGAAGCCCAGTGCGAGCTGGGACCTGCGTCGAGCTGGGACAAGGAAGATCCTTGGTGGTTCGATGTGTTTTCCTCATCAGACTACACCACCGAGGAAGCCGAGTAGTTTACGTCGTGTTGGGAAACGTAGTATTTCAAAAAAATCCTACGATCACGCAAGATCTATCTAGGAGAAGCATAGCAACAAGCGGGGAGAGTGTGTCCACGTACCCTCGTAGACCAAAAGCGGAAGCGTTAAGTAACGCGGTTGATGTAGTCGAATGTCTTCGCGATCCAACCGATCAAGTACCGAACGCACGGCACCTCCGCGATCTGCACACGTTCAGCTCGGTGACGTCCCTCGAACTCTAGATCCAGCTGACGCCGAGGGAGATTTCCATCAGCACGACGGCGTGGTGACGGTGATGATGAAGTTACTGGCATAGGTCTTCGCCTAAGCACTATGATGATATGACCGAGGTGTTAACTGTGGAGGGGGGCGCCGCACACGGCTAGGAACAATTGATGTCTGTTCTAGGGGTGCCCTCCCCACGTATATAAAGGAGGGAGAGGGAGGGAAGCAGCCTAGGGCGCGCACAAGTAGGAGGAATCCTACTTGGGCCCCTAGTCCAATTCCCCCCTACCATATTTGGACAAGGGGGAAAGGAAGGACGGGGGAGGGGAAGGAAGTAGGAGTCCTACTTCATACTTTCCTTTTCCTCCTCTCCTTTCCCTTTCTCCCCACGTAGCTGGCCCTATAGGGGGCGCACCAGCCCCTTGTGGGCTGGTGTGTTCCCTTACTTGGCCCATAAAGCCCATATCTTTGCCGGGGTTGCCCAGAACCCCTTCAGGTGACCCGGTATCACCCGGAACACTTCCGGTGTCCGAATATAGCCTTCCAATATATGAATCTTTACCTCTCGCCCATTTCGAGACTCCTCTTCATGTCCGTGATCTCATTCGGGACTCCGAACAAACTTCGGTCATCAAATCACATAACTCATAATACAAATCGTCATCGAACGTTAAGCGTGCGGACCCTACGGGTTCGAGAACTATGTAGACATGATTGAGACACATCTCCGGTCAATAACCAATAGCGGAACCTAGATGCTCATATTGGCTCGTACATATTCTACGAAGATCTTTATCGGTCAAACCGCATAACAACATATGTTGTTCCGTTTGTCATCAGTATGTTAATTGCCCGAGATTCGATCGTCGGTATCCTCATACCTAGTTCAATCTCGTTACCGGCAAGTCTCTTTACTCGTTCCATAATGCATCACCCCGCAACTAACTCATTAGTCACATTGCTTGCAAGGCTTATAGTGACGTGCATTACCGAGAGGGCCCAGAGATACCTCTCCGATACACGGACTGACAAATCCTAATCTCGATCTGTGCCTACCCAACAAACACCTTCGGAGATACCTGTAGAGCATCTTTATAATCACCCAGTTACGTTGTGTCGTTTGATAGCACACAAGGTGTTCCTCCGGTATTCGGGAGTTGCATAATCTCATAGTCAGAGGAACATGTATAAGTCATGAAGAAAGCAATAGCAATAAAACTTAACGATCATAATGCTAAGCTAACGGATGGGTCTTGTCCATCACATCATTCTTCTAATGATGTGACCCCGTTCATCAAATGACAACACATGTCTTTGGTTAGGAAACATAACCATCTTTGATAAACGAGCTAGTCAAGTAGAGGCATACTAGGGACACTTATGTTTTGTCTATGTATTCACACATGTACTAAGTTTCTGGTTAATACAATTCTAGCATGAATAATAAACATTTATCATGAAATAAGGAAATAAATAATAACTTTATTATTGCCTCTAGGGCATATTTCCTTCACGTCGATGCGTTTATCTAGTTATATTTGCATCGTAGCATCGTTTTATCTAGTTTTATTCACATCGTGTGAACTAGCTTGTGGTGTGGGGCTTGAGTTTATGCTATGAATTTTAACTATGTGTTGTTTTATAGTTTTTCGTATGTGTTGCTTCAATCTTTTTCCAACCACCGGGTGGTCGCGCATGCTGGATTTTGCAGCGCCTGTTAGCACTATAGCGGCGCGCTAAATTTTGCAGTGCCTGGTAAAACAAACACCCTCCTGCGCGCTTAAACTCTATTTTGGCACTGAAAAAAAATTTAACGCGCCGCAGAACCGCACGCCTGTTGGAGATGCTCTAAGGATGATCTCTGTTGCCGCCGGATTTGAAGGTCCAAGACCCTCTGGCTAGTCGGACCACCTTCCAGCCGCCAGCAGACCAAAGAGGGCAGATCCATCGCACTAGAGCGGCCGCCACGAGCGCCAGCGGTGTGCTTGAGCGGAGGATGACCTCATAGGGACACAAATGGCCACTCATGTCGGTCCACCGCTGCCACCCGTGAACCTGGACATGAGATCGCGGTCGCAACCATCAGTGTATAAACAACCTTCTGTAATGGCCAGGTACCTCACCACCAGTGGACTCTAGCCACTCCCGGGATGACACCGTCACAGATGCGCTGCAATACCCACTGTACGTTGCCGCCGATCGTAGATCACATCTCGCCGGTGAAAGCTAATGGAGCGGCTACTTCCATGTTGCCGCCTTAATCAACTAGTGTTGAGACTTTGTCTGGTTCTTGTCTCAACAGCAGCGGGAAGAAGGGAAGAAGGGGAGCAGGGTGGCGGTCGATTTAGTTTTTGGGTGGCAGCGGCGGTAAGCGGGGAAGGGGATGAAATATTACCCAATTTTCATAGCCAGCTCGTCGAGAAGAGAATCTGCGGAACTTTTACATTCGGTTCCACTTGTTATCCTCTTGTGTTATTGGCATTAGTGACGAGTTTAGCTCGGTAGTCCACATAACACAGATTGTGGTGACATATTATGTAATTATAGCGTTCTGGTTTGTGCTGATATTCACTCTATCTTCAACCTCGTGGGTGATTTTCTTTGTGGTTTGAGCATCTAGCTCCATTACTAGGCTCCAAACCTCACCAAAAGACAATGACTACCAGGCCTTGGCGCTACAATGCCTGCGAATTCCTTGCTTTCTTACTCTCTTTCTGCACAAGAATATAATAAGTGGCACCTGCTTTCGGTCGTATTGCCTAATGCCTACACGCGCAGGTTGTTCTTCTCCGTTGGTTTTGAAATGAAACAAAATATTTTAGAGCTTGGGCAGAGATTTTAAGATACAGAGTACTAGCATTATTTGTGTCACTATGCATAACTTTTTGTAAGATGAAAGGGCTATTGAACAACAGTAGCTACTAGCTAAACATCCATCAAGACTTCAATTTCTTTGCCGCATAACTAATTTCCGCAATAGAGGTGCCTTTCTTCAGCTAATCCGCTTGTTAGCTTTACACTTCAAGGGCGAGACCACACGTTCTAAAATCTCATGGACTGTGCTCTACTTGCAATTTTGCTAAACACGAAGAAGCTCATGCCAGGTGGGAGCTTCCCATTCCATAGAACCCTCTTCCAGGTGAAATACATGAGCAATAATAGTTGGACTTTCTTGCTCCAATAGTATTGTATGCTGCACCTTTCTTCTCGATGCCTCCTTGGTATTCGCCTCATTGACATTACTAAAGCAACTTCAAACCATTGGTGGATTAGTGAAGACTTAAGACTACGCATGCTTCACTCTAACTTGGTTTCTTACCTAATCTTGTTATTTAGCGGAGGTGGAGTTTGCTTCTGCAGCGTGTAGAAGACACCATCCTCATGGTGGAACGCACTTTAGGGGATATTATTAACATGTAGTTCCTTCTACTCTGCTTCTAGGAAATGTCTGGTCTAGCTATTAACTCTGTTGCTTGTTTATTCCGAGATGGGGAAGGAGGCCATCGCCAACCTTCATAATTACCATCTGGTGGCTCCTTCCTGATTGCTTACTTAGCTCTTCCGGTTAGTGATGGTCGAGTAGGAATGAAGGAGCTGCAGCCGGCGGTGGACAAGGTTGAGCACCGGGTTGACCCGTGGCAATGTAGGTTGACTTCCAAGGCAGGTAAACCATTGTAGGTTGACCCGTGGCTATCCTAACGATGTCCACCATGGGTATTTTCCTCTTCCCCGAGGTTGCGCATGCTGACTTGGACAAATTCCAGTCGAGGTTCTTCTGGTAGGGTGGAGCTGGGAAGCAAAAGTACCACAATTGGAGGACATATATTATGCCTAAGGATCAGAGTTGTCTTGATATTACCTCCACCAGACGGATGAATATTTGTCTGATGAGCAAATGGATATGACATATTGTCCAGGGCAAGGGAGCCTTTCGCTTGACCTAATAAAGTCCAAATATATGTGGGGCCAATCGTTTTCCATGTGCACTTAGTTGAGGGGCTTCCAATTTTGGTAGGCAATTTAGTCGCGTAAGCCATGCTTCTTCTTGGGAGCGACAATGACCATAGGGAGGGGTACCAAAACTCTCATTTGGATGGACTGCTCGATGGCCATCAATCTCTGTGGCCATAGCCATTCTGGATGGGGGCGGTCTCTTGTCATTCCAGTGAACCTTCGGGCTAACGAGTCCGTTGAGTGGCTCTTGCTTATGGCAGTCATATTGCTGGCACGACCTTATCGAAAAATCATGACACCACATATTGGTGTCTTGATACTTCCGACATTTTCTCCACCAATTCCTTTTATAACCATATGGCAGCGGGTCAGGGACTGGACGAATTAAAGGAAATTTGGAAAACTAGACTCCCACCCAAAACTAAAAATCTTCCTTTGGCAGCTAGTGAGAAGACGACTGCCTTCAGGAGACCTTTTTTGCAAGCGCAATGGGCAGGGTGATGGGATGTATCCCCTATTTGATGTTGAGAAAGACCTGAATCATATTCTGTTCTACTGCATCTCCACCCAGTTTTGTGGAGTTGTCTTAGGGAGATTTGGGGCAATGGGTGGTGCCCTACTAGCTTCTATGAGTTCTACCAGTTATTTTCTACTTGCTTGGGCCAGATCCGCCGAATGATGTGGGTTAATTTTTGGACCTTGGCATGGACCCTGTGGTTTATTAGTAATAAGCTTGTTATTGAGCATATACTCCCGGTCAGGTCCACTGACACTATCTTCAAATTGTCCGGTTTCTTACAGCTTTGGAAACCTCTATGCAGGTGGCTGGATAAGTCGACAATTGACGAGCTGACTAGGAAGTACAAGGTGCTGGCATGGCGCTTTCTTATGGCCACTTACCCC
>NC_057814.1:107866354-107893262 GCF_018294505.1 Triticum aestivum | reverse complement strand
TTGTTATTCGGCAAATTTTAACATGCTCCCTCTTACCCCCTCTTTTTACATGTGAGATAAGAAGGTAAGAGTTCATCAGACCACTAATCAGTGAGATCAACGACTCAGATCTATTATATACTCTTACCTCTCATGTGAAAAGAGGGGGTAAGAGGGAGCATGTTAAAACTTATTCACGCTTGTTATGCTGTTTCCCCCAGCTAGAACTTTTTCTATCCTCTCTTGTCTACCTCTGTAATTCTTGCTTGGGACCTCTGTTCTCGATTGGCTTTGTACCGTGGCGATGGCTTTTTTTTATAAAGCGGGGTGTTGAGTCTTTTTCGGTAATCTCGGTAAACAGGTCGCTACAAAATCACATCAAGTGTCATATGATCATATCTATTACCAAACGTAATGCAGATAGAGGGCCTGAATGTTATGTCTTGAGCATGAGTTCCCGCAAAATTATATAGACAACGATTTGTACTGGCAGCAGCAAGGCTGCCCGGACTAGATCGTGAAGAAGAGACTCCAATACTTCCTACTTCTGCTGAGAGGGCCTGTCAGGTTGTGTTGTACTATGGAGAAGTCCTGCATTGCCATTCCCCTATGCCTCGCAATCCTAGTTTACCGCAGCATATGAATGCACTACTGAGAAATACTTGCCGAGTTATATATGGCATTGAGATCGAGTTACCTACCTATATGCTGCCACGACTTATTTCTATCCATCGGTCATCCTTCACCTGCCCTCCTTCGAAAAGAATTATTGGCCTTCTATGTAGAGGCTTTGCTTCCGTACCACCTTCCTTAAATAGTCGTGCAAACCTCAAGGAACTCCGGCACTTCATGATCGTGAAGCGCCGCCATGGATTTTTACTACATCTCCAACCACTTCACAAAGGCTACTTGACGTGGCATGCCCAAAAGACAGCTGGTATTTGTGAAAGAAGTTATTAAGCTGACGGAGACAAGCATCGCCAGCACAATGCAGTACCTTCAGAACAAGGGCCTCTGCCTATCGATCTTGCATCAGCCATATCCAGTCAGAAAGGCACTTCTACTGCTGCAATCCCTCCTGAAAGGTGAAAACAGACAGCACATCAGGCTCCTCCCATTGGCACACGGAAGAAGGCTGCGAAAACGTGATAGACTTCATAGAAATTACAAGAAAACTGAAACCGGGGGGCTTAAAATTGTTGGAAGTTATGTGACTAATGCAAGCTTATGGCCTAACTACCTAGTAGTTTACTCAAAAAAACTATACCTTTCCTCTTATCTGCTGCACATCTCAGTTGATGTGTATTCTTTTGTTTTTTGAACTGCATTGCTAACTGGGTACAAGTGTTCGGCAGCTTGCGTTGTACATGGATCTATGAGGTTTCTTACCTACTGCACATGCATGTTACAGTTTTACTTCCATTCAGTTTCGCTATGTGAGATCTGCGTTTGGACTCTGGACATTAGGGCATATCCTGTTATCCATACTGTTGGTAGCTGATGCTGGTGGTGGTTCTCATGTAGTACTCCCTCCGTCCCAAAATAAGTGTCTTAACTTTGTACTAGCTTTAGTACAAATTTGTACTAAGTTTGAGACACTTATTTCGGGATGGAGGGAGTATTAACTACATAGTTTTAAATAGCGCGCTAAGCCTCTTAGCGGCGCACCTTTTCTAAATGCTATAGCGTGCTATAGCGAAGCTATAGCGAGCTATTTAAAATATTTGTTCATTTGTTTGGATCAAAGTCTCTTAGCGCAAGACCTTCTGTAAATGCTATAGCGTGCTATTTAAAACAATGATTAACTATCAACGTGAGCATGAATCCAACCATAAAACATCGGAGGCGGACAACAGGCGGTAGTTGTTAACTTGTTATCCTGTCAGTGAAGCGGTGACATTTGTTTCCTTCGCTGTGTTGCTAAGCTGTCAGTTGGACATATGTAACCATCTCATCAGGAGGTGTAGTGGCCGACAAGAGGACAACATAAGGCGAGAAGGTGCTTGGGTAGGCGGGGCACCTCTTCTCGCATGCCTCTGTTCGTCGAGACCACTGTATGGAATTAGTACGCTACTGTACTTCCGGAACCACCTAGCGCTCGTGCCTCTGGAGGTGCAATGGCAGGCGAGAAGACAACAGAAGGCTAGAAGTTTGTGGGCAACAAGCAAATCGCAACAGCGTCCTAAATAGGTGTAGTATTTACTTCGTATAAGATAAACACACTAAAGGAAAATCATGATGAAGGGGTTCCTGCAGAGGAGCGTTGTGATTCAGCTCTGGCATGCTACACCAACGTACTAACCACGATGGAAATATATATAAACCATGCGGTTTGCAATTTAACTGGGCCTGCTTGTACACCACACGTCCTACGGAACATTTGTGGCGCTACGTCTTTTCTCAGTTTCTCAAGCAGCTATGCGTTGGCTCGTACCAAGGCGCACAATGCAGCCATAATCCAATTCCCCTACGACCCACATTCCCAGTCTACTAGATAAACACACTAAGAAGAAAGATCGAATGGCCTGCCTATATGCTGGCACACACCTCATATATCTACCCATTGGTCCCCACTTCACCTGTCCTCCTTTTATTTGAGCAAATACTGCCCTTTTATATTGAGGCTCTGTTCTCGTATGCCCAACTTTAAATAGTGGTGCGAATCTCAGAGCAATTTTGATACTTTGGGATTATGAAACACTACTATGAATGTATAATTAGACGATGATTACTTAATCGCCCTCTTCCTTGCGTGGAAATATAATCATCATACCTGCCCCCAAATGGTTGCTTGATTGAGCCTACAAGTTAGCCGACACATTGATCCATTGCACTTGGAGATCCTCGCCTCTGCAGATTTCAACTCAAATGTGGACATAATCTGTGCAATGTAAGTTTGAGCATATATTTATGTTTCCATGTTAGTAAAAGAGAACTTTTTCTGTAGAAAATTAAATCATATAATATCACTAAGGGCACCTCCAAGCCGACCCGCAAATTTCGTCCGGCATCCGTGCACGGACAGGGGGGCCAGTCTGCGGACGCTGATGCCGGAAGCCATCAAACGCTGACCGCATACATTTCAACAACAGTTGAAACCAACCGGACGGAATTCGTGCAGACCTGGCGGATTTTGAATTTTTACATAAAACCGCACGATATTTCATCCGGTGAACTAAAAATCTTAAAACAAAAACCCGAAACTACCCTACACTTGGCAGTGACCTCGTAGGCCATGCCGGGCTGCCTGGCGGCTCCTCCTCCGTCATCGTTGCCGGATCCGGTGTCGGAGTCGTCGTTGTCGGGCTTCGGGCGGTGGAAGGGGTGGATGATCCTCCCCACCTCCTCCTACGCCATGCGCAGTGCAGCCGCGGCCACCGAGGACATGAGCTGGGGGAGAGGGCGGCGGTCGTTGGATGAGTCAGCATTGGCGGCGGCGATCTTGCTGAGTGACCACTCCTCGCCATACTTGGCCATCTCCCCGTCAAGGTGGCGGAGACGACGACGTTGGCTGTCTCAAATGTCATCACGGAGCGGTCCAGGGGCTAGGCGTACGCCAGTTTCGGGTCCGCCGCGATATGTGGTGGCGGGACGTCCGAGTCCGTGAACTTGGACCGGCGCGCCGTGTTGCACTTGTCCCGCCGGCGTTGCTCCTAGTCGGTGTACTTCTACGGTGTCATAGCGCTCTGGGACGGCGAACAACTACCACCACCCCCACCGCTGCAGAGGTAGTGGAGAATGCGACTGCGCGCCTTCGCCTCAATCGCATTGGTCAGGGGTGGCGGCGAGTGGCGCTCCTCCTTCATGCGCTGGGGCGGCGGCGAGATATGCTCCTCCTTCGTGTCATGTCCGATTTGGACGTCGTGGTTGCACAGTGGAGAGCCGGAGGGGATGCCGGCTCTGGCTTCTCGGGGAGGAGCATCCCCGGTGGCGCCACTGGACTGTCCAGGTGGAGGACGGAGCGACGGAGCATCAGCTATCTGTTGCTCGTACTCCTTGTCCATGCCGGTGTACACCTAGGCCGGCGCCGCCGACCTGGACTGCTCCAGTGGCGGCTGGGCCTCCTCGTCGTCGTAGGAGATGACGATCTCCAATTTCGACGAGGAGCCGCCCGCCGACGAGGATGGTGGCCCCGGAGTTCGAGGGCGGCGTCACCATGATCCTGCGGAGCCCGTCCCGGAACTTCCGCCTGCCGGCGTCGAGGCCCACGACTTGCCCATCGCCAGAGTTGAGGAGGAAGAGGAGCGGGGAGGGGAGGAAGAGGAAGACCGGAGAGCAAGGTTGTCAGAATCGCTATTTTGAATTGGATCGGAACACTGATGTAGGATAGCAAATCATAGAATCTTCACTATCAAGATCGTAGAAACGTAGATTTCATGAACTAAAACGTAGATTCCATGAACTAAAATCGTAGAATCAGAGGGGTTAGTTTGGATCGTACAGTCGTATAAATCATATAACAGAATAATCATGATTCCGACAATCTTGCTGGAGAGATTGCGACGTGGACGGCATCGGAGCACGGCTTAAATAGCCACGGTAGGACAATGCAAAGGGCCGGTCAGAGTAGTGTAGGTTTATAAAAGCATAGTAAATGAAAAACTTGAATCTCAAAAAAATGAAACTAAAAGAAAAACATGATGAAGGAGCTCCAGTGGAGGAGCATTGTGATTCAGCTGTGGCATGCTACACCAACCACGACAGAAGCATGGGTCATGTGGTTCGCAATTTCACTGAACGTGCTTGTGCACTACAATTCCTACGGAAAATATGTGGGGCTACGCCTTCTTTCAACACTGGTCAAGGAGCCATGTGTTGGATCGTACAGTGAAGTACCTGATAGAGGCGAGGGTGTCCCGATCTTTCGATGAGATGAGAACTATCGATTTGGTGGAGTCGACTTTGACGATCCGACTACAAACGTGCACGACGTTGCGCCTTAGCAATCGCTAAACCAATCTCCTGAGGTTACTGACGATGCCGGAAGCACGATCAACCTGACCACGAAGGTCTATTCCTGCACGCAATCGAAGAACAAGCAAGAATATGATAATGCAATCTGAATATTGCGAATATAGATGAAGTATTGATAAAGGTGGGGATCCGTAAGCGGTCTTGGTCTAGTCGTTGGACACAAACGAAGTATATGAAGTTGCAATGGCTAACTTTTAACTAAACAAATCCCAAAGAAATAGCTACTAGATGGATCTACTTATTAGGAGCAAGGGGTGGCGGCCAAGGAGGTGGGAGGACGTCCCAAGGCAGTCTAAAACCAACCCTAGGTCGTACAAGGCTCATGGGCCCAAGTGGAGGTGATGCAACACCTTTGGACTTGTTGTTTGACTCGGATTCTGCTGCAGCGGCAGATTGTTTCGTCCATATCTCAACGCTCCGGACGAATTTAAAGGTGAATCCAATTGGGTTGGAAAGAGGACGAAATCTACTTTCCAACAAAAAAAGAATCACCCAATTCGGAGTCCGTATGAAAAAGTTGTTGGCGTTTTGAGTCAGGTATGTCTGTGCAGTCCGAATCTGAATCCAGAACGTGAGAGACTTGGACTCTATCTTCTCTTGGCCCAAAAGTGACGTGAGAGGACTTTTTGAACAGAACCTAAACTTCTCCTTTTCCCCTATCGTCATATGTGGATTGTACAAATGTCTCATACACCTGCAATTAGACAAAACACAAAAGTGTGTGAAGTATTTTTGTTCTGGATAACATAAATAGATTATTGAATAGTTTGCACTAGAAATCACTTGATAAATATGCATGTATGCAATATTTTTGGTCGTATCCAAGGTAGTCATGTCCTCATCAGTACCACGCTGCTACATTCCAAATTCCCTATGTCCCACATTCCTAGTAATCTACTAGAGCACGTGAGAGCACTATTGAGCAACGCTTGTGAGTTTTCTATGGCATTGCCGAAGAAGAGAGATCGAATGAGCTGCCTAGATGTTGCCACACATCTTATATATCTATCCATCGGGCTCCACTTCAGCTGCCATCCTTTCTCCTTTGATTAGAGAAAATACTGCTCTTTTATGTTGAGGATTTGCTTACGTACACCCTCCTTCAAATAGTTGTGCGGACCTGAAAGCACTTTTGGTACTTCGTGATTATGAAACACTACTATGGATGTATAGTTAGATGATGATAATGTGTCGCCTCTTCGTGGCGTCAAAGTAAAATCATCATTCATGCGCCCAAATAGTTGTTGGATTGAGTCTTCAAGTTAGTTGACGCATTGTCCATGTTGCATGGAGATCCTCACCTCCTCCATCCGTCTTCTATGTTTGCGTCAGTGTCATTTCACGAAATAGATTGATTTGACATGTATAAAGTGATCCGCGTATACTAGAAATTGAAGACTCGCTCATTATACTAGAGATCAATTAAAGAAGATGCTTGGCATATCAAAATTGTCTAGAAAATAGCCTACCTAGGTTTTCTACAACTAGCTCGAGCTTTAAACGTTCCTTGTGTAATTATCTATAGTTAGCATTTCGGAAACATATTGATTTATCATGTATGAAGTGAACCATGTATACCAGAAATTTAAGAAGATCAATTAAAGAAGCTTGGCACATAAAAATGTTCTAGAAAACAAATCCTAGATTTTCTACAACTAGCTCAAGCTTTAAATGTTCATTGGAACCATAGGTAGTTAGTAGCGGTATCATGAATATAGCCATGTCTGAATTGTTAGTTATGGCATAGAGGGAGAGTAATGTATAATTAGTTTTCATCATGTATATACTCGATTGGTATTGTACTATTTCTCATACCGGAAGTGAGTCATTATGAACCTCAATACTAGTGGTAACAAATACGAGTCGAAAGAATACGAACAACCCTGATGATGCATATCCTATATACCTAAATAGTTGATCTCCAATAACTCAAATATCTTAATATGCAACTTTGCCAACTCACCATCTCAATATGCATAACCCACTAAATTTAATTATCTCAACATGCGGCTATACTAACTCACCATGCCACTATCACTATGCATGACAAAAGTTACACCTTCACATGCACAATGAATGCATCTCATATTTGATAGATATTCTACAACTATATAATGATCATATATATAGAACAAATGTACTTTAGTTTCAGCTCTCACATTTTTAATCCAAATATAAAGTTTCACACTGCCAAATCTCGTAGGAAAAATTGCATCCAATTCTTGCAGCAACGTGCAGGGTGCCATCTCTAGTTTAGCTAATTATATAGCCTCTCATTAGAGAAAATTGACACACTGAATATTACACATTTGATATTATTTCGTTGTACAAGATATGTTAATGTAACAGACACATATACCCTGCTTTAGAGGAATTGCTAGAAAAGTACTCACTTAGTCCCATAATATAAGAACGTTTTTCAAGCTAACAAAGTTTGGAAAACGTTCTTACATTATGGGATGGAGGGAGTACTTGATAGTAATTATTCCAAATCAAATGATGTAACATGATTATAGTTTAATACTACAATATTTACAATACTTTATGTAGAGTTCACAGCTTGAATTTATTTGTCTATGTTTAATTGGGTTCTCTGAGATTGGCTTGATTTCTTTATTGAAAGAGAAACACTATTGATTGCACTACTAATTATCTAATACATACCCTATTTATTCCGAAATACATGACATATTTTATATATGGACACAATCTCCAAACTATAAACGCTTGAAAAATATTTTTTTATTTCTATATTAGTAAAAATAAACTACTTTAGTGGAACATATAACAGTACATTTTCAATACAAAATATACATATTTTCTAATTTAATAATTGCCATATATAAGTTCTTTTTTTTTCAGAACATAGTTCTTTTTCAATGTAACAGGGACGCGCTCTCCCAATTTCATTAAGATATAGGTAATAAAAAGAGTATAGAGTTATTTACAGAGATGTGAGAGAACACACAATAGAAGGACTACATTGTAGCGGCCTTGGCCGTCATCCACTAACCAAGATCCTCCTTCACCAGATAAGCCACATTCAAAGACATGAAGGTTTGGTTATACGCTTTCAAGTTAAAATCATGTATATTTTGTAATAGAGATGTCAACAATGAACAAGAAGCAAATACCTCAATGGCTTGCTAAACATATGTAGTATTACTTTGTATAAGAGTTTGAATGCAATTGTAAAATTTAATAAAGACAATAAATAGAGCAGACTAGGTTTTCAAATCTGGCATGCTACACCAATCATCAATCACGGCGATATTCCCGACCATTTGGTGGTGGCCAATTCACTTGCGCCTGCTCTTACACTATACATCCTAGACAATGTTTGTGGCGCTACACATATTCTTGATGCTGTGTAAGGATCTCTGAGCTCTATTGTACTACCGAGTATAGTGATGTTGCATTCCCATTCCGCAACACCTCAGATTCCTACTCTATTAGAGCACGTGAAAGCACTATTTAGCAACACACACCTAGTTTTGTATGGCATCTCCGAAAGAAAAGAGACAGACTCCCTTCACGTGCCCTCCTTTGAGAAGAATTACTGCCCTTTTATGTTGAGGCTTTGCTTTTGTACACACTTCCTTTAATAGTTATGTGGATCTTAATGGAACTTCTGCACTTCATGATTGTGAAACGCTACTTTGGATTTTCTAAATTTTTGTTACAGATCAGATTTTTGATCTAGTTTTAGGTCAAATGATGTCCGTACAGAAAAAAGATGTCTATAGCTCACCTCAAATCAAACCGCTGGTTTGATACATGTGTGTGTGTGTGTGTGTGTGTGTGTGTGTATGTCTTATAAAGGCGGAATGTTCTCTCATAAATCTTATTACCCGCCTACTCAATCTTTTGGAAGTGCTCATCGATATAGTGTATAGATATAATGTATGTGTGGGTATTTGCGACGTATGAGTGAATGTATATGTGTGTGTGAGTATCTGTGCCTGTACAGTGTGTCTAAAAAAATTGTCCGTCCAATTCCTCGAATCTCAACACCTTGTGGATTTCTTTTTTGTTCACGCCACACGCACATTGTTTTCAGGACCTTCGTGTTGCGGGTTTACTCCACCTAGTTTTGACCCCGACAAGTCTCCCCATCTGTGATTTTCGATTTTTCTATTGGAGGTAAGGGGATGTCTCCCTTCGTAGTACTTGTGTCACCGTATGGGAGGGAGGGGGTGTGTGGAAGTGGTGGAGGAAGGCTTCCTGCTGGTGAGCGTCGGCATGCAAAGAGAGGCTATTGAGGGGTCGAGCAGCTGCTGGTGAGCTGTGTGGGTGGGGCGGCGAATTAGCGAGGAGCAGCAGCAGAAAGGATAGTGTCGGGATGCAGAGGAAGCCGAAGGAATTCTCCCATCGCGCATGCCACCAACTAGTGTCGTTCCACAAGGACTTTCTAGTAAGTTGTTTCGGTACCTATTCTCTATTTATTTTATTTTTCTGGGTAATGGACTTTGGCGTGGATGGTGGTTACTAGGATTAGATCTTGATGAAGGCATTCAGTAGAGGAGACCTGTGATAAACCTTAGCAATGGCAGACCAATCTGGCAATCACTAACCATGCATGGTGGAATCCGTTTGGGCCATTGCTATTTAACCGGGTCTTCTCTTGCGCTATACTTCCCACACAACGTTTATGGTCCTACGCTGCCTGTCACTATTCTCTAAGGACCCGTCAGTTGCGTTACCGGGGTCAAGACCGATGCTGCATTGCCATTCCCCTATGCCTCGTATTCCTAGTTTATCAGATCATATGAAAGTACTATTGGGCAATGCCTTCTGAGCTTTGTATGGCAAATTGCTTAAGAAGAGAGATAGAATAACCTGCCTAGATGCTACTGCGCCTTATATCTATCCATCTTGGTCGCCATTCACCTGCCCTCTTGTGAGAAGAATTACTTTCCTTTTATGTCGAGGCTTTGCTTCTGTACCCCCTTCCTTAAATGATAGCTTTATTTGGGCAAGAAGTTATAAAGCTGACGGAGACAAGTATCACCAGTGCAATACAGTACCTTCAGAACAAGGGCATCTGCCTGATGGCCATAGCTCTTGCTTCAGACATATACGACCAGAAAGGCACGTATGCTGCTGCAATCTACACTGAAATGTGAAAACAGAAAACACATCATGTTTCCCCCATCGGCAACATGCGAAAACAGACTTCGAAAATGCACTGGACATGGACAACATAGAAGTTATGAGAAAGCTGAAACCCAAGGCTGAAAGGATAGTAGGTTATGTGACTAATCCAAGCTCCTCGAATCGGCATGCCGTGATCTAGTAGTTTACTTGGAGCAAACTATAGCTTTTCTCTTCTCAGTTGCACATCAATTGATGTGTATTCGTTTGTTTTTTGGACCACATTGCTAATTGGCTACAAGTTTTCGGTACCTTGGGCTGTACATGGATCTATGATGTTTATTACCTACTGTACAATGTACATACAGGTTACAGCTTTAGAGCATCTACAATAGATGATGTATATTTTTGCATCACCAAGGCCCCAAAACCCCTCTCTAACAGATGATGTAGATGCAAAAAAAAAAATTTACATCTCCGCCTTCCGAATATGTAAAATACAGCACTTCGCGATGCAAATATACATCTCCACCTCCAGGAGATGTAAAAACAGCGGCCGCGCGCCAACTGCCCAATCGCTTTCATTTTCCTTCCATTCGCCCGCCAGTCGCCTGCCCGGGCCATGGCCGACTACGCCGCCTCCTCCACCCACCCCGCTGGGGCCTTCACCGGCGCGACCACTATCCCCAATCCCGCCTCCGCCTCCATGCCGCCGCCCCGGTTTTGCCCCACCCCGGCCGGTCCCCGTCGCAGCTGCGCCCCACTACCAGATCCGGCCGCTCCACCGCCCCTGCCTCCGGTTCCGCCGCTGCTCCGCCGCCGCCCGCCTCTAAATCGGCCGAATTGGCTGCTTCTCCGCCGCCGAATCGCCACCGCGCTGCCGTATGATTTGAACTCACTCGCTGCCCCGTCGCCGCCGGGTTCGAGCCGCATACCCGCCACCCCTCCGACGCTCCTCCACCGCCAATGGCCGCTCCTCTGCTGCTGCACCGCCGTCCCAATTCACCACCCCTGCCGTCCCTCCGACGCTCCCCCGCCTCCCCACCGCTGCCGCCCCGAATTGCGGCGCGCCGCCGACTTGTTTTTACATCTCAAGTTTGCATCATCTATTGGAGTTGCTGTTTTACATCTCCAATATGCATCATCTTTCTTCGGCAAAAATTCAATTTTTCTGAATTTAAACGTCCAGCTTGCCGTCATATAGAGCCCATATAGTTATACACCCACGAGATGTGCAGCACACATGCCTCGAACCTGAGTCATCAGCAAGTTAACGTATCGAGCTTACCAGTGGGACTGGAAGTAGTTCACGCCTACAACAGCTAGAACTTACTATATTTTGATGCTTGTTTTTTTAATTCAAATTTCATTTGAAAAATTCGGGTGAAAAAAATCCAAATTTTCCAAGATATTTCGGAATCCGGGTTTTCCAGCCACATCCGAAAAAAAAAGGAAACGAGAAAAAAAAAACCTTGATCAAGATATCCATACCGTTGGTAGCGATGTTGGTGTTGGTGCTCATGTATTACCAACATCATGAATCCAACCATAAAATAGGCGAGGCGGACAATAGATAGTGATCCAGTCGGTGAAGTGATAATATTTGTTTCCTTTGCTCTGTGGATTGCCGGTAAGCTGTCAGTTCGACATATCTAACCATCTCCTCTGGAGGTGCAGTGGCCGGCGAGAGGACAACAGAAGGCGAGGCCGCAATTAGTACAAATATCTTGCTGTTAACCATGACAGCGGCCTATTCTCGAATGCCATGTACGTCGATAGTGCCATATGAAATTAAGGTATTGTACTTCAGGAACCACCTACCTCGCGTCCCTCGTGCCTCTGGAGGTGTAGTGGCCTGAGAGAAGGTGCTTGGGCAAGAAAAAAATCTCAACGATATTCTAAATATGTGTAGTATTACTTGTATAGAGTTTGCATATGCTAGCTAATCAACACTTCTATTGCATGAATAAATCTCTGGTTGAACTTCAATTGGGACCACAGAGGAATTCTTGAAGGAGAAGGGGAATCTCCAGGTGGAAGATGAACAGTACAGACAGTCACACACACACACTCAAGTCCAGGCCGAAGCTTCCCTTCCGTTCCAAGACCATCGACCGTGGACCTCTTCCCTATGTATTTGTACTGGCAGAGTTAGCTCCTGAGCCGGTTGAGGCCAAGAATGGCGGCCCGTTGTCCAATCTAGGGTAGAGCAGTGTAGGTTTCTGAAGGAGACCCTGTGGAGGAGCATTGTGTTTCAGCTCTGGCATGCAACACCAACAACGACTGAAGCATGAACCACGTGGTCTGCAATTTAACTGAACCTGCTTGTGCACTGCACTTCCTACAGAACATTTGTGGCGCTACGCCTTCTCTCAACACTTGTCAAGGAGCCATGCGTTCGCTCGTACAGAGAAATACCACGCGTCTACATTCCAATTCCCCTACGCCCCACATTCCTAGTAGCCTACTAGAGCAAGAGACAGCACTATTGAGCAACGCCTGTGAGTTTTCTATGGCATTGCCGAAGAAGATAGATCAAATGAGGTGCCTAGATGTTGCCACACACCTTATATATCTATCCATCGGGCCCCACTTCATCTGTCCTCCTTTCTCCTTTGATTAGAGTAAATACTGCCCTTTTATGTTGAGGATTTGCTTCCGTACGCCTTCCTTCAAATAGTTGATGCGGATCTGAAAGCAATTTTGGTACTTCGTGATTATGAAAGACTACTATGTATCAATAGTTAGACGATGATACTTTGTCGCCACTTCGTAGCGTGAAAATAAAATCATCATTCACGCCCCCAAATAGTTGTTGGATTGAGTCTTCACATTAGTCGACGCATTAATCCATGCTGCATGGAGATTCTCACCTCATCCATCCTTCTTCTATGTTTGCATTGGTTTCATTTCATGAAATAGATTAATTTGTCATGTATAAAGTGAACCACATATACTAGAAATTTAAGACTCGTTCATTATACTAGATCAATTAAAGAAGATGCTTGGCATATCAAAATTGTCTAGAAAATAGCCTACTAGATTTTCTACAACTAGCTCAAGCTTTAAATGTCCCTTGTGTAATTAATTATAGTTAGCATTTCGCAAACATATTGATTTATCATGTATGAAGTGAACCATCTATACTAGAAAGTTATGAAGATCAACTAAAGAAGAAGCTTAGCACATAAAAATGTTCTAGAAAAAAATCACAGATTTTCTACAACAAGGTTGAGCTTTAAATGTTCATTGTAAGCATAGGTAGTTATTAGCAGTATCACGAATATAGCCATGTTCGAATTGTTAGATATGGCGTAGACGGAGAGTAATGTATAATTAGTTTTCATCATGTATATACTCGATTGGTACTGTACTATTTCTCGTACTGGAAGTGAGTCTCTAAGAACCTCAATACTAGCTCAGCTAGCTTGGTAACAAATATGAGTTGAAAGAATATGAACAACCCTGATGATGAATATCCTATGTACCTAAATAGTTGATCTTCGGTAACTCAAATATCTTAATAAGCAACTATGCCAACTCACCATCTCACTATGCATATCCCACTAAATTTAATTCTCTCAACATCGGTTATACTAACTCACCATGCCACTATGCATGACAAAAGTTACACCTTTCACATGCACCATGAATGCATCTCATATTTGATAGATACTCTACAACTATATAATGATCAAATATATAAAAAGTACCTTAGTTTCAGTTCTCACATTGTTAATCCAAATATAAAGTTTCACACTGCAGCAAGGGTGCCATCTCTAGTTTAGCTAATTAGCCTCTCATTAGAGAAAGTTGACACAATGAATATTATACATTTGAGATTATTTAGCTGTACAAGATATGTTAATGTAACATACACATATACCCTGCTTTAGAGGAATTGCTAGAAAAGTACTTGATAGTAATCATTCTAAATCAAAGGATGCCACATGATTATAATTTAATACTACAATATTTATATTACTTCATGTAGACTTCACTGCTTGAATTTATATGTCTATGTTTTAATGGGTTCTCTGAGATTGGCTTGATTTCTATATTGAGAGAGAAACAATATTGACGGCACTACTAATTATTTATTATACCCTATTTGTTCCGAAATACATGAAATGTTTTATCACAATCTCCACTGTAAAAGTTTGACAAATATTGTTTATTTATATATTAGTAAAAATAAAACTACTTTAGTAGAAAATATAATAGTACATTCTTAATACCAAATATAAACCATTTTTAATTTACTAAATTCCATACATAAAGTTCCTTTTTTTTGCCAGAACATCACTACTAGGAAAAGGCTTATTAGCGGCGCACCTGTTTTGGCCATTAATGGCGCACTACAGGTGCGCCACTATCATCACGCCACTAGGGTGCGCCATTAGTATACCAGACAGTAGTGGCGCACCAGGCAGTGCGCCATTAGTAAGTCACACGGTGTGCCATTAGTATGCCTCCCAGGGGGCCATATTTACCTTGTGCTCTGGGTTACTAATGACGCACTAACAGATAATGCGCCACTAGTATTTTTTATAGCAGTGCGCCACTAATGTGCTGTATGGTGCGCCACTATTATGAATATTAGGAATTATTATTTTTCTTTTATGATATTTGCACAGGTTAGAAAATATATTACTGCACAGAATATAGACAGCAAAACATATAAACATCAGATTCATGGAATACAATAGAAGATTAGTCTCCGAATACAATTCATCATATTAGTTAGTCTCCGAATTCAAAATACCGAACAAAGTTAGAACATTACAAGTCTCGAGACCGCGAGTAGCGAGTTTGTCTTCACATTACAAGTCGATATCGATCATCTAAACTACCAACACATAGAAGAGAGCTACGGTCATCACGATGAGCATCATCGCGATGAAACTGGTCTTCATCCAGTTCCTCCTCCGCTCCCTCCTCTCTCCCGCTAGATAGCGCACGTATCTAGCTTCCGCCTCCGCCCTAGTGGTGTATCCTTTGTAACTGTTACCGCTGAAACGGTGAACCTGTCTCCGACACTCCTCCCAGTCGTCGTAGACTCCGGGAACCTTGCCCTTGTACACGACATACGACGGCATCTCTATGCACTAGCCAAACAAAACGTTAGTAGCAATTCACAGACAATACATAAGCAATATATAAGTATGCAACAAAAGGATCGGAAGAGAAAAGCAAGACATTAATAGCACGATTCATGGTCCTACTAATAAATAGCATCGATTACATATAAGTTGAGCGACTGTCCAAACCAAAGAGACATACAAGTTCATTAAAGTTTAATTACAACATGAGCTAATCGATATTTCAGAACTACATAGCATCACTACTTTCGACTCGACTCAGGGACCGGAGCGTGGATGAAGCCGCCGTCTGTCGTGATGGTCATGAAATCGCGAGCGTTGTCAGCCTGCATTTGTAGCGTTGTTTCTATCTCACTGTTGGACGGTTGATATCTGAGGTAGAACTGCCCCGAGGTACGAAGGACATCTTGATGGATGATTTTCGCAAACTCCGACTGGATGCGAAAGAATTCTTGTCTGATGTCCGCGTACTGGATTGCCGACAAGCGTGCTGCCCAATCTTTGAGATTATTTGGTAGCAGAAGGTGATTATGGTCCCGTACGATCGCCCGCATGTGATGGAGGGCGTAGTAGGCATCCTTCTGACCGCCAGGCGGCTGCTTGACGCATGGGAACGTCGTATTGTGGTTGAACACGTGCTTGCCGTACCTACGAACTGGCCTGCTGAAGGTGCCTCCAGATCTGGCGTAGCCGGGGAGAACATCATCAAGAACTTTTTTGATATTTGTGTAGTCTTTCTTCGACTGACGGTCCGAGTCGAAATACGTGGCCATGGAATAATTCGGGCTTAAGAGGATGAGTGTGCAATCTGTGTCACTGCACAAAACACGGAATGTTAGAAAAAAAAGAACGATCGAAATCTAAGAAATCATATGTTACGGGGCGGTGAGGGGATGACTTACTCGGGAAAGTAAGGCACGAGGAAGTTATCCTTATCTGGGTTTGCCAGAATGACGCCTTCGAGGTATGAACTCGCAACTTGTCGGTCCCCAGCGCTGCCCAAGATCTTGGCACATATGTAGAAGGGGTCGACTATCACGATGTCCGGGGTCTTGTCTCTAATGATCTGCATCTCCATACTCAGCGAAAATAGCCGAACGAAGGTGTAGTGCAGCGGATGAAGGTTAAACATAGCGAAGATGTCATCAAACCGCAGGACGATCGTACCCCCGATGGCGTTATCCACAAAGCCCTTGCCCTCTGGCACCTTGGCCACGAAAACCGGGTATGCCACATCATTCTCGGAGAGACGCCGCTTCTCCAAAGAAAGAACACTGTCATGCAGACTCCGCATAGCACCGGTTGCAGCATTGAGCAGATTACTCGGTAGCATCGGCCTACCCGCCACATGCACCCTCCTCGAGATATCCTTAGGTGAAGGTGGACCGTCCTAAGCACGGATCGTACTCGGTGCCGGCTGGCTCGCACCCTTGTTAGTCTTTCTTTTCCGTCCCTTCTTCTTCTGCTTTAATGGGATCGAGTTCTGCTCAGAGACCGCCTTCTTGAGTGTGTTGGGGCTGATAATATTTCGCAGCTCGGCTATCTGAGGCTATGTGAAGGCGGCAGCTGGAGGCGTCTCCTGAGAACTGAACGCCAGACGACGCCTGTTGCAATTGGGTTTCTCCGCGGTACCAGCTAGATCGTCTTTTGCGGGGTTGGGTTCTTGAGAAGGAGGCCCCAACAATTCGTCACCGTACCCATGTTCGTTGAAGTACTTATCGACGTTGGTAAATGTACCATCGTCGTCGTCGTCCGGATCCTGTGCCATATGCATGTCCAGATCCTGTGCCATATGCATCTCCGGCATGTCCGGTAGCGTTGCGGGGGTCTTGCCATTGCTTGGCGCCGGCACGACTGGCGGTGTTGTCCGTGGGGTGGTGTCCCCCACCCCCAAACGAATCTGGCTCTTCGGCCAAAGCATGGGCCAGCTTATGCAGGCGCTGAGGGTCATCACATCATCTTCGTCGGCCTCATGGGGTCGATACGGAGGTAACATGTCGTCGAAGCCCCGCAGCACCCGAACCAGTTGAACCCTATAAACGGTGGGTGGCATCGGATTACCGTGGAACACGCGGCTGCCCGGTTGAACGATTCGGCCCTTGGCGACATCGACCAACTCGTCGTTCACGAAGTGCAGGAGAGTGCACAGAACGTCGGCGGCGCCCTGCGAAAACATGTAGGGCGTCAGGGATGCCCAGTCAAAGGCAAGTAGATAAAGTCATCGGCCGAGAGGCTTAATTAGTTACCATGATGGCGTCGAGCTCTGCTAATGTCGAGGCACCGCCAACGGCGGGCGTGCAATTGACGGAGGGGCCGCTTGCTGCCGAGGTGCCGGCCGGCGTATTCTTCCCACACCTGGGTGCATTAAGCTGCAATGTCGGCACCGCCGCGGGAGACACCAATGCCGCCTCTGCCGGAGAAACCAATGGCGCCACCGCGGGAGACACCAATGCTGCCTCCGCCGGAGACACCAATGGCACCGCCGGCGCGTTGCGCGAGTTGCTGCCTGTGAAGCTGGGAATCGGGGGCGGCCCCTGTTGGCCGTCCGCCACCCACGCCTGCAGCCTAGAAACCAAGGTAGGTATAATGGCGGTGATCGTTGCTCCCAGTTGGTCTCGCACTTGCTCTTCGACCATCTCCGGAATCTGCGCCACTTGTGCCTTGAGTTGTTCAACCTCGCACTGCTGGCTTTCCGAGCTGGTCTTTCTCTCCTTTCGCCCGGCGGTATAGTATTCCGACCATTTCGTGGACAATCCTTTGCCGGCCAAACGACCAGCTGACGACAGCTTACTGAGCTTATCCTTGTTTTTCATTATGTTCAACGCCCAATTTAAAGGGGTGTCGAAAGGGGAGCTTTGAGACGACCCCGCGCTACTGCTTTTAGTGTCCTGCGGAAGGAACGTGAACCATTTAGAAATTTTGGCTTCATTAACTAGAATGCAACCATATATGGAGCTAATTACACGGGAGTGTATTCCTTACCAGAACACGCTCAAGCGCCTTGGTCTTCGGATCCATGGTAAGCTCCTTGGTTACCAGGTCAATGTTGTACCGGGCCCTGACATAGTTCCTGGTATGCTTGTCATGGTATTTCTCGAAGCGGGGCGGTAGGCCTTGCTCGGCACGCTCCGCGTCCTCCTTGTCCCATATAGGTTCCGCCACTCTGTAACCGTCGGGACCGAGTTTGTGGACCCCTAAGTTCAAGCCCCGCATATCTTTCCCTCACTGACTTGATTCCTCGGATGCGTTGCTCTCGCACTTGATCTTGAACTCCCGGTAGTCATCTTCGTTGATCGAAGGATTTTTCTCCTTGATCTTCTCATAACTATCACCTTTTTCAATCATGCTCTTCACCGAGCCTCTCCAAGTAGCCAGGGCCTTGCTCATCTTCGTGAGGGCGGCACTGCTCACTTTATTCCCTGAGAGGCGTGTGTTTGCGAAGTCACCGGGGAACTTGTATCGTTCGTGCAGCTTTGTGAAGAGGAGGTTGCACAAATTCCCTCGGTCACGATGCCTTAGGTTCTCGGTGTTGATCGAGACGGTGCTCCGGAGAATGCACCCGAGCTGTCCCGCGTACCCCTTGACTATTTCTTTGGGCGTCGTTGGATGCCCCTCGGAGGACACTTCAGTAAATTCCTCCTTGACGGTGCCGAGCTCGTTCAGGCGCCGGTCCTTCCGTTGCCTCTTCGGTTGGCTGCCATCTGTGTGTGCGCCGCCATCATCAGTGGTGGCATCCTCGGCGGCACCATCAGTGGTGTCATCCACGACGCCACTAGGGGTTGTGTAGTCGGGATCGGTGTCTTCCGCGGCGTCCTCATAGCGGTGAGGTTCTTCCTCCATCTCCTGGGATAGCTCCCAGAATGCCTTGCCCGAACCGCCGGCCTCATCGTTGTGGGCCATGTTTCGCTCTAAATAGGAAAAAAATTGGTCAAAAAGTTGGTTATTGTCAAGGAACAAGATCATGGTCTCATCATTTAGGGTTTGTAGACACCGAGGCATCCTAAAAGCTAAGCTTTTATCATTTAGGGTTTGTCGACGCTGAGGCACCCTAAAAGCCTAAGCTTTCATCATTTAGGTTTTTATCGACACCGAGGCACCCTAAAAGCCAAGGTTTTATCATTTAGGGTTTGTCGACGCTGAGGCACCCTAAATGCTAAGTTAAGTTTTCATCATTTAGGGTTTATCGATGCCGAGGCACCCTAGGTTGACTGATATATATGGGTACTCTAAATGGCAGATCGCATCCGCAGCACCGCCTACTCGAGTGCCTAGGAAAAGAGCGCTGGTGCTTCCGATCATGCTACCCCCTCACAGCCAGAGAAACAGAGAAGGCAACTTGCAGGTTAAACTATCCCAAACAGAGTATTATATCACAGGAACACACATATGTATATATATCACACATAGAGTTAACAATGAAACAAGTTCACAAGGTTGGATACACGTATGGTGACAGATAGAGTAATAACTATGAGTTGATATCACACTTCTATATGTATAACACAAGAGGCAGTTGATCCTACTTAATTAAGTACTAGGATACCCCGGCCCATGCATTAGTCGCAAGTACCCCATATGTCCTATTTTTAGCAAAGTCATGCTAAAATTCACGAAAAATTTCAGCATGACCTTTGCTGAAAATAGGACATATGGAGTACCCGAATTTGCCGGAACGGAAGTTAATCGACATTCCGGCAAACTCAAGGGCCTCTCGGGGTACCTGCAAAATCATCACGACACGATGGTCGGAGACAAAACCCAGCAAACTAGCACCACAATGTGCCTCTACTTTCATATGGATGAAAAGGCCACAGACCATATGGTCCTCTGCTTTCAGATGGACAAAAATCAGCTCAACTTATGTGAGCTTCCTTTCCAGATCTAATAGGTCACCCAACAAAAAATCATCAATAGTTTAGCAAGTCTGTACCCTCAAGAATGAACATATAGCAATATCTGTTGTCCCCCCATAACATACGGAAATCAAAATCAGCTCAACTTAGATGAAAATTGCCTTTGCTGCATGGAATAGAACATAACGTAAGGACCCTAATTCGTATACAGTATTAGTGTGATGTATTCCAATGCAGGACAACAAATTATGCTATTATATGTTGACTGTGAGCAAACTACCTATTGAAGCAAAGGCAAATATCTCTGAAGTCTGAACTAAAGCACGGTTTCCTTGCTAATGATCCACAGTCCCACACTACTGAATGGGTTTTTGCAGAACCAAAACAGACATCACAGGAGAGAAGTCCCAGTGGACAAGTCAGAATGGCATAAAAACATGACTGCATACATTAGGGCAGATGTGATTTTGGTACAGCTACACTACTACAGGCTACATACATTCAGTCATTCTAAAATTTATTTTAGTCTACTCCTAAAATTCAGCACTAGCAGATCTTCAATACTCCAATTTCTTTCAGTTTTGGCAGTTTATTTCCAGCTTCAAAATGGAAAATACACATCTTCAATACTGCAATTTTACAAACAGTTGGTGTGACTGTACAAATTACTCTACTGATACATGATACATGTGTCATGTGCGTGTGCTCTGCTGTCTGAAATTCAGAGCTGAATACAACACTACTCATATTTGGGATAAGATATGTCTGTGATTCACAAGTTAATGACCTTGGGAAGGCATATACAGCAGAATTGTGGTTGTAAAGAAGGCATAGAAGCAACGTTGCTGGCCGAAATGCAAAGCAGGGCATGTGTAACATGCATCTAATCTCAACATGGTCCTTTCCTTGTCTCGAAAACATTACCAATGCAGAAGTTAAAAGAACCTGACTAACTTCAAGTTGCATTTGCACAACTGTGGAAAACTGCTTGATTAGACACAATTAAACCAGCTGCCAACAGAAACTAACTTGGCCAAGCAACCAACCCTCGAAAACTGCTTGAGCAGACACAAATTCAAGGAAACAAACTATTATCCAGTAACTTCAAAAAAAAAACTGGCAGGAACTACTGATGAAATTCTAAAACATTGCTCAGCTGCCAACATTTCTGTCATAAGCTTAAACAAGGTAAGTTCATGAGTCAAAACCCAAAAGTGGGGAATTAATACGAAAGAGTTTCAGTTAGGCTGATCGACGGAGCACATGATAATGATGACCAGAGTAGACTGAAATACTGACTAGTATAGTCGACCTATGTATCCAATTAATATTACACTAGCAGATTCAATCGTCGCAGCATAATGCATAATCTACTGACTAGTATAGTCGATCTATGTATCCAATTAACATTACACTAGCAGATTCAATACTAATTTCAGAGTTCGGAGTTCATGGGTGAATTTTGAGACAGTACAAATCTTACTAAAATGTTGGATTTAGGTCGCCTATGTGTCCTGGATGTACAATCATCTTTTTTAAAACTTAACAAGGTTCATGATTCAGAAATTCCAATGGTTCAGAACTTAAATGATTCAGAACATGATTTAGTTACAAGGTTCAGAACTTAAATGTTGTCTCCAACTTAAATCCAATAACAAGGGAGAGCAAAACCCTTTTGCTGCTGCTGGAGGAGAACGGAGATGGCCGGTTGTTTGGTTGCAGAACGTGACCAAATCTCCAGGCCCGTGCTGCTGCAACTGCAGCCGCAACTTCAATTTTTCAGTTTTACTCAAATTTTCAGTCAAACATTACAGTTTGGATCCTCACCTTTGCTAGGTGGCGAAGGCGAGGATGGTTTCTCCTGCCGACGGGGGAAAGTAGAGAGCTTCTGCTGGCTCGAGGGAGGTGCGCCGGAGAGCAAGGTGGACGAGGTTGGCGGCGAGGCGGGGCCGGCGGTGGCGCTGGAACCCTAGCGCTGGCCCTGCTCGAGTTCGAGCCGAGCGAAGGAGGGTTGTTCGCCTGTTCGGTCGGAGCACCTCGTCGAAGCGGGCGCGGCGGTCGTCGGAGCGGGCGCGGGGGTCGTCGGAGCAGGTGTGGAGCGGGCGCGGGGATCATCGGAGCGGGCGCGGGGGTTGTCGGAGCGGGTGTGGCGAGGAAGGGAAGGGGGATCTGGCGAGGGAGAGGGAAGGGGGATCGGGCGAAGGGGTATCTAGCTAGAGGGGGGAATGTTAGTAATGGCGCACCATCTAGGGGTGCGCCATAAAAACACTGATAGCACTGGCGCACCCTCCTCTGGTGCGCCATTAGTAACTTTTTTTTCTGATAGCAATGGCGCACCCTCCTCTGGTGCGCCATTAGTAACTTTTCTTTCTGATAGCAATGGCGCACCCTCCTCTGGTGCGCCATTAGTAACTTTTTTTCATTATTTTTTGTTGCATCTAATAATTTGTTTTTTTATCAAATTTGTTATTTTCATGAGGACTAGAACAGAAGATATCATCAAATTTGTTTTTTAATATCGTCAAATTTGTTTTTTTATTTTTAATTGAAAATATCATCAAATTTGTTATTTGAAAATATCATCGAATTTGTTATTCATTTGTGAATTGGTAAAACATTTATGAATATGAAAAAATATCATCAAATTTGAAAAAATATTCATGAATTCAAAAAGTGCCCATGAAATTTAAAAATATTCATGAGTTCAAAAAATATTAACAAATTCAATATTCATGAGGACTAGAACAGAAAAAATATCATTTCAAAATGTCGAAATACAACCGAGAAATGAAGACTACGATTTAAATACAATCGATCTTAGCTAGCTATCTTTTCACAATCTTCTTGCCCTTCTTTTTTGCAAATGGAGTTTTTCTGTTGAACGGGCGTACTTTAGGTAGGGTGGTCCTGCTTCTTCTTGTGGTGTATGGCACTTCATCGTCGTCATCATGTTCCATCTTGGGTCGTCGTACTTGTCGAAGTCTTGCTCATTGGCGACTCCATCCATTCCGATGATCTTCCTTTTGCCTCTCCTCACGACAACACGACTGGGCTTTGACGGGTCGGTAATGAAGAAGCATTGGTCCACTTGGGAAGCCAGTACCCATGGCTTATTTTTCGCGGTGACGTTTGCGCCCGCGGTCTTGGATTTTGCTTCGGGTATAACCATGATGGTGAAATACCGGTCTTCTTTTATGACGCTCTTGGCCCATCTGACACGGAACATCGGGACCTTCTCTCCAGCGTAGCTCAGCTCCCAGATCTCCTCGATCCTTCCGTAGTATCTGTCCTTGTCGTTACCGGTGTAGGATTCCATCGTTACCCCGGAGTTCTGATAACCATCGCTCTTCATGTCCTTGTCCTCGGTGTAGAATGTGTAGCCGTTGATATCGTACGCCTCATAGGTCATCAGGTTGTGCTCGGCGCCCTGTGACAAGGCGAATATGAGTTTTTCTTCCACGGAAGAATCCTCATGTAAATGGTACGACAGAAGCTTCTCCTTGAACCAATGCGTGAAACATGACTTGTGCTCTTTGATTATATCTCCGTTCGTCCTCTGTTGGCCTCGGTCATTGTACGTCTCCTTAATAAAGGTTTCGTGTTCTACCACCCAAGGATCGACCACGTCTATGTGTTGTAGCGCGACTAGGTTTGCTCTTTCAAAGTCGGCGAGTCGACCCTCAAAGTCGACATGCATTTCGCGGCGACCCTCGCGGTGACCCCATCCAGCGAGCCTGCCGAGGTGCCTGTTGACGGGCAGACCAACGAGGTTCTCGATGCCTAGATAATTCGTGCAGTAGGAGATGCACTCTTCGGTCAGAAAGCCCCTGGCTATGCTTCCCTCTGGACGTGACATATTGCGAACGTATCCTTTGATGACACCATTCATCCTTTCGAACGGCATCATGCTGTGCAGGAACGTCGGCCCGAGTTGGATGATATCCTCCACGATATGGACCAACAGATGCACCATAACATCGAAGAATGCGGGCGGGAAGTACATCTCAAGCTCGCATAGTATCACCACGATCTCTTCCTGTAGCCTTCTGAGTTGCCTCACGCCAACCGACTTCCGAGAGATGACGTCGAAAAAGTTGCATAGGCCAAATAGCGTTTCACGGAAATGCACGTCCATGATCCCACGGATTGCAACTGGAAGTATCTGCGTCATCAGCACGTGACAGTCGTGAGACTTCATCCCGCTGAACTTCTGCTTCGCTGAGTCTAGGTATCTGCTTATCTTCCCCGCGTAACCGTAAGGAAGTTTTACTCCTACGAGGCAGGTGAAAAACTGCTCGATCTCCTCCTGACTTAGAGTGAAGCACGTGGGAGGGTAGTCATTTCCGCTCTTCTTGGCCTTTTTGCCTTTGCGACGACTTTCCGTGTCCTGCTTCGCCTCATCATCATCATCATTAGCGTGAAGCTCCTCCCTGATGCCCATTGATTTCAAGTCTGCCCTTGCTTTCGGCCCATCTTTGGTCCTCTCTGGCATGTTGAGCATGGTACCAAGCAGACTCTCGCACACGTTCTTCGTGATATGCATGGCATCAAGGCTGTGAGGCACATGGTGGATCTTCCAGTACGGCAAGTCCCAGAAAACAGACCTCGTTTTCCATACCTTCAACAGCGGCTCTGGCGCCTTTCGCTTCTTTCCCGGCTCTGGCGCCTTTTGCTTCTTTCCCGGCAGTGGGCGGACTTTCCAATTTTTCAACAGCTCGTCTATTTCCTCGCCGCTCCTCGTACGCGGGCGTCTTCGGGGTTCGGTTTCACCATCGAACAGATCCTTGCGAATTCTCCATGGGTCATCGTCGTGAAGGCACCTTCAATGTCCCATGAACACGGTTTTCGAAGACCCGGGATCTCTATCTAGCTGGCGATAAGTTGTGTGTGCACCTGACGCATCTAGAAAATCCGTGGACCACCTGCCCCGCGAGATATCCGTAATCGAGATAGTCGTGCACCGTCGTGAGCAGTGCGGCTCTCATAGGGAAATATTCTTTCTCTGCGGCGTCCCACGTATTGGCTGGCGTTTTCCACAGCGTGTCTAGCTCCTCTTTCAGCAGCCCCAGATACAGATTGATGTCGTTCCCTAGTTGTTTCGGCCCTTCAATTAGCATACTCATGTGAATGTACTTCCTATTCATGCACAACCTAGGGGGAAGGTTGTACATCCACACAAACACAGGCCAGGTGCTATGTGTGCTTCTCTGGCTGCCAAACGAATTGACTCCATCGGTGCTCGCGCCCAGCACGATATTCCTTGGATCGTCCCCAAATTCTGGGTGTTCGAAGTTCAACGCTTGCCACTGGCTCGCATCCTTAGGGTGACTCAGCATCTTGTCTTTTTTATTTATCTCTGGATCATTTCCGTCATCTTCTCGCTTCCTCTCCTCCCTATCCGCGTGCCAACGCAGGAGCTTTGCTAGCTTAGGGTCCGCGAAATACCACTGCAGACGAGGAGTGATCGGAAAGTACCACACAACTTTTCGAGGAGCTTTCTTCCTGTTCTTGTATCGAGTGACGCCGCACACCGGACATATGGTAGACTCCGCGTGCTCGTCCCGATAAATGATGCAATTGTTCATGCACACATGGTATTTCACGTGCGGTAAATCCAGAGGACACACGATTTTCGTCGCCTCCTCGAAACTGGTCGGGCACTTGTTCCCCTTGGGAAGACGTTCGTGCCAGAATGACATGTTCTCGTCGAAGCATGCGTCGGTCATTTTGTGTTTTACCTTCATCTCCAGAGCCATGAGCGTTACTTTCAGGCGGGTATCCTCGGGCCTGCATCCTTCATACAATGGAGTAACCGCGTCTATCTCCAGTTGATCCAGCTTGGCTTTCTCTCGGGCGGCAGCTCTTGTGTTATCCGTCTGCTTGAGAAGCAGCTCTTGAATATGAGGGTCCTGCACCCAGCCCATCGATGGTCCATCGTCGTCTGCTCCGGCATCTTCATGATCATGCCCTTCGTCTTGATCTTCCTCATCATCATGTCCGGCATCTTCTACATGATGACTGTGTACAGCATCACCGTCGTGATCATGTCCTGAAGATTCTTCGTCTTCTCACCCGCCCTCGCCGCGGTGGTTGTCTTGCTGCCCTTCCTCATTTCTTGCCCGGCCCCCATGGACGACTTCATAGTCATCTTCATCACCTTGCCACCGATAGCCATCCATGAAACCACGCAAGAGCAGGTGGTCCCGCACCTGCCCGGAATCTGGGTCCGCAATAAGGCTCTTCAGCTTGCATCTTCGACACGGACATCTTATCTCCGTCTTGTTCTTTTGAAGCATCTCGGCCTTCGCGGAGCTCAAAAAACTATTCACGATGCCTTCGGTCATCGTGCGGACCATGGTCGCCTGCGGGGTAGAGCAAAACGATATTTTAGAACCAAGAAATTTTTTGGCATGACTTTGCCTAAAAATAGGACCAAAAAGAATGCATAGTGCCAAATTCTTGCCGAAACGGAAATGAATCAACATTCCGGCAAAATATTGGCAACTATCGCATTTCAAATACCGGTACCTGCAAACACAAAGATATATGCAACACCACAAACATACGTAGATCTAGCTAGGCCATAAAAAGTGCATGTGCACGTTGTTGGAGGGAGAAAAAAGTAGATCTACAACATAAAGAAAGCTTTCCCCTTACTTACCTATCAAAAAAGGTAATTTAACCACTTAATTTGGGTGAATCTATGGTGCAAATGAGGTGAGGGGGAGGAGGCAGCCGAGACAAGCTTGGAGGATGAGGTGGAGAGAATGAAGTGGGGAAAGTGAGTGTGGTAGGTGGCTGTCCAAAATATCTAACTGGTCTCAGGTTACTAATGGCGCTCCACCTAAACATGCGCCACTAATGGCGCACCAGTTAGGGGTGCGCCATTACTAGTTTTGCAAATAT
>NC_057814.1:107864278-107865991 GCF_018294505.1 Triticum aestivum | reverse complement strand
AATTGTCAGTAGTGGCGCACCGTGGTTGTGGTGCGCCATTACTAGTTTGAATTAGTAATGGCGCACTTCCCCCAGGTGCGCCATTACTACTTTTGAAAAAAAAGTAAAAAATTGTCAGTAGTGGCGCACAGAGCGTGTGGTGCGCCATTACTAGCTAAAACTAGTAATGGCGCACTGTGCCCTGGTGCGCCATTAATAGTTTTGAAAAAAATTTGCTAGTAATGGCGCACCGTGTGTCTGGTGCGTCATTACTAATGAGGACACTAATGGCGCACCTGTATCTGGTGCGCCACTGCTATATAGCAGTGGCGCACCACATACATGGTGCGCCATTAATGTCCATATCAACTATAGCCCTTTTCCTAGTAGTGACATAGTTCTTTTTCAATGTAATCGGCAGACGCTCTCCCGATTTCATTAAGATATGGATAATAAAAAGAGTATAGAGTTATTTACAGAGAGGTGAGAGAACACAATAAAAGGACTACATTGTAGTGGCCTTGGCCAACATCCACTAACCAAGTTCCTCCTTCACCAGATATGCTACATTCAAAGACATGAAGGTTTGATTATACGCTTTCAAGATAATCATGTAAATTTTGCAATAGAGATGGCAACAATGACCAAAGCAAAGACCTCAACCGCTTGCTGAACATATGTAGTATTACTTCGTATAAGAGTTTGAATGCAATTGTAAAATATGATAAAGACAATAAATAGAGGAGACCAGGTTTTCAAATCTGGCATGCTACACCAATCATCAATCACGGCAGACATTCCTAACCATGTGGTGGTTGCCAATTCACTTGTGGCTACACTTACACTATATTCCCTACACAATGTTTCTGGCGCTACACGTATGCTTGATGTTGTGTAAGGATCTCCGAGCTCTGTTGTACTACCGAGTATAGTGATGCTGCATTCCCATTCCGCAACACCTCCCATTCCTGATCTATTAGAGCACGTGAAAGCACTATTTAGCAACGCTCACCTAGTTTTGTATGGCATTTCCGAAAGAAAAGAGATGGGATGGCCTAGATGCGACCACACCTTATATATACCCATCAGTGTCCCTTCACCTGTCCTCCTTTGAGAAGAATCACTACCCTTTTATTGTTGAGGCTTTGCTTTTGTACACACTTCCTTTAATAGTTGTGTGGATCTCAAAGGAACTTTTGTACTTCATGATTATGAAACGCTACTTTGGATTTCTACATTTTTGTTACAAATCAGATCTTTGATTTGGTTTTCGGTCTCCGTACAGAAAAAATATGTTTGTCCTATAGAACTAACATGTGATCGAATGGATAGGAGGACGGTGGTACCTATATATAGCCCACCACAAATCAAACCGCAGGTTTGACACATATGTGTGTGTCTCATAAAGGCCGAATATTTTTTCATCAATCTTAGTACCCGCCACCTCAGTCTCTTGGAAGTGCTCATTGCTCAAAGATTTAGTGTATGTGTGCGTATGTGCTTTCGTACGGGTGAATGTATATGGTATATGCATGTATGTATGTATCTGCATGTGTACAGTGTTTCTAAAAGAAATTTTATCTGTACAATTCCTCACGAATCTCAACACCTTGTGAGTTTCTTTTTTGTTTGCGCCACACGCACGCTGTTTACAGGCTCTTAGGATTGCGGGTTTACTCCACCTAGTCTTGACCCCGACCAGTCTCCCCATCTGGGTTTTTTGAATTTTATAAT
>NC_057814.1:107860297-107863962 GCF_018294505.1 Triticum aestivum | reverse complement strand
AGGCTTCCTGCCGGTGAGCATCGGTAGGCAGTGAGAGGGTGTTGAGCGGCAGAGCAACTATTGGTGAGCTGTGTGGGAGGGGGCGGTGAATTACCAAGGAGCGGCGGGAGGAAGGATAGTGACGGGATGCAGAGGAGGCCGACGGAATTCTTCCATCGCGCATGCCACCAGCTAGTGTCGTTCCATAGTGGCAGAAAAAGGGATCGTCACGAGCGGCCCGGCTTGGCTGACTTGCAGTGGCTAAGTCTCAGCTACAGTAGCCTGACTTAGCCACTGCGAAGCGTTCGATCCAAAAAGAATGGTCCAGATCGATTCACTGTGCAAGAGACTGTTCACCGATGCAGTGCACTGTTTGCTTCTGTAGATGCTGCACTGTAGCTTCGTACTGTAGCATCATCTGGTGCGTTGAACCAAAATCTATCGGCTCAGGTTGGGCAAAGGTAGCGGCACTGTAGCGTGGCTACCTTAGCCGTGCAAGGGCAGTGAATCCGGAGCGCGTCGCGAGGCGTGAGGAAGGTACGGCGTGCTTTCCTCCTTTCCTCTCCCCATCTTTTCTTCTCAAAGGCTTTTGTCTTCTTTGTCGACCGGGTTCTGTGCGGTTGCCCCCTAACACTACTCTCCGCGTGTTCGTAGCTAATCGATACCCAATTATCCTCACGGAAATCATCAGTAGATTTGCTATGCGTTTCGTTTTCATTCGTTAAAATTGATCGGGGAATCGATTCCCCTCACGTTCGGAGGAACTGAACTGTTCTATGTGATTCAATTGTTGCCGATTAATTTTTTTCTTCTCCATGGTTGTGTGAGTGTTGATTTGTGGGAGAAACAGCCGAAATAGTATCTCTCATACCTCCAATTAGCATGTAAAATTGAATTTGAAGGTCACTACATTCATATATTATGGAGACCATATATACTTGTTGGGGTTCAAATTGTCTTTTCCTCTACATTGCTGATATTTCCACGGAAGAACGACTAGGGCGCGAAGTCATATATAACTGTAGCTATGCCTAGGTGAAAGAAAAATAAGAAAACCAAAACGATCAAAAGAACAATGGACGAACTACAACAACGACTATCGGCACCAACCTTCTCTTCACAACACAAGGACATGGATAAAAGGTTCTCCAGTTGCAATGCCTCGAACAAGGGAATGATGCTCAACGTTGCATTGCATCCGGTGTAACCACTGAAGTCAAAATCCTAGATTTTCGCCCTAAAGATCAAGTCCGAGCAGCTTCAAGATAAATGCCTTCATCAAGGTACCCATGAAGAAGCACCGACACTGTACAATACATAGGGTATGAGATAGGAGTTTCACTAGGATCTCGAGATCGGTACTCAAGAAGCACCACTTAATCGAAGGTATCATGTGCTTCCGCGACAACTTTATCTGATCTCAACAGCTATCTGCATGCACAGTGTTGATGTGAGAAACCACTTATGTGATGACAATGCCCGCACACATAGACAATCAAACTGTGATAAGTAACGGTCGCCACCAAAGGCTCTATACATCGAAGGTCCACTATCACGCACGTGACGAAGACTGAAAAAGGTCAACAACACCTCCAAAATCCTAATTGGGGATGCTTCGGTAGTCTCACATTGTCCTCGCGAGTGACAGTCCTAGTGGATTTGCCCGATGACATCGCCACACGCCACCTCTTGCTCTGACATCCTTGCTTGTGGCGGCATAATCAGTCAACTAACAATAAGAGCATCTCCAACAGACGCGCTAGATAAGCCGCGCGCTGAAAAAACGGCTATTTGGCGTGTTCCAGCAGGCGCGCAAAACTTTGGCGCACGAAAAAAAATTGCACGCACGCGGGAAAAGCGGCATCGCGCGCATTTTTGGCCCGCGGCGTCCAGCGCGCTGTTTAAAAGCCGCGCGCGGGTCGCCGTACCTCCCCAGCACCTTCTTCCTCGCCTCTTCTGGTGCCCCGATGCCGCCGCGTCTTCTCCACCACCTGTTCCAGCGCCCCGCCGCCACTGCACCTTCTCCCCCGTCTCTTCTAGCGCCACGCCATGCTGCCGCGCCCCCGGAGCAGCTCGGGCTTCCGCGACGTCCGCCTCCGCCCCTCCGGTGATACACGCCTTGGGCTCAAAACGTTCGAGACCGCCCACGAGGCCGCCCGCGCATACGACGTGGCGTTGTGGCGCCTCGGGAGGCCACAGGCGCAGATGAACTTCTTCGATGTGCGGACGAGCGAGCAGGCGCAGGAATTCGCGCCTTCCCCGCCACTTATCACTAAGGAGGATCGCCGCGTCCAGCGGATGCGGGAGCGCCGCCTCCTCATTGCCGAGGCAGATGAGCACGCCATGGCGGTGTGGCGTGAGCGCTTCCCGCGGGATGTCGTTGCCGAGAACGAGTTCTGGGCGCAGAGGAGGGCGGAGCAAGCTCGCGTCGGGCGGACAAGCGTGCGCGGAAGGCAACCTCGTCACCTTGTATCGTTCGGCCGTGTACTTCTTCCGATGTTGCTTTATTTATAAAGCAGGGTGAAAGCCTGTTTCGCGAGAAAGCACTGTTGGAAGCCCAGTGCAAGCTGGAACCTGCGTCAAGCTGGGATGAGGAAGATCCTCGGTGGGTCGAAGCGTTTACGTCGTCGTCCTACACCACCGAGGAGGACGAGTAGTTTACGTTGATGCGTTTATATAGTTATATTTGCATCATAGCATCGTTTTATCTAGTCTTATTCGCATCGTGTGAACTAGCTTGTGGTGTGGGGCTTGAATTTATGCTATGAATTTGAACTATGTGTTGTCTTATATTTTTTCGTACATGTTGCTTCAATTTTTTTCCTAGCACCGGCTGGTAGCACATGCTTGATTTTGCAGCGCGCTAAATTTTGCAGCGCCGGGTAAAGCAAACACCATCCTATGCGCTAAAATACTATTTTGACGCTGAATTTTTTTAATGCGCCGCGCAACCGCGCGCGCCTGTTGGAGATGCTCTAAGGATGATATCTGTTGCCGCCGGATTTGAAGGTCCAAGACCCTCTGGCTAGTCGGACCACCTTCCAGCCGCCACCACACCAAAGAGGGCAGATCCACTGTGCTAGAGCGGCTGCCACGAGCGCCAGCGGCGTGCTTGAGCGGAGGATCACCTCATGGGGACACAGATGGCCACTCTGTTAGGTTGATCTCTCTCCCATTCGAACCCAACGGGTCGAACGGGCCCCTGACTCGCGCCCTGATCGGGGGCGCCCAACCAAACCATGGTTGGTGGGCCCTGTGACCCGCGCTATGTAAACAGAGGTGGGGGCCGGGGCACAACTTACGAGGTTAATCGCTGCCACAATCCCCACCGACACTCCCTACCGATCTAGGGTTAGCGCGGTGCTCACGGGAAGCACACCGCCGCCGCCATCTCACTGCCATCCCAGCCCCACAACATCACCATGGCTGCTGGTTCAAGCTCGCAAGGCAAGGCAGAAGGTAGCACTAGTAGAAAAAGGGTCATCTGTCCCGGTTGGTAAGGGCCTTTTGTCCTGGTTTTTGAACCGGGACTAAAGGGTCGTTACTAATGCCCTAGCCCTTTAGTCTCGGTTCTTACACGAACCGGGACAGATGGGCCTCCACGTGGCCGGTGCAGCGAGCCCAGGCGGGAGGGCCTTTGGTCCCGGTTGGTGGCACTAACCGGGACCAATAGGCATCCACGCGTC
>NC_057814.1:107855270-107860057 GCF_018294505.1 Triticum aestivum | reverse complement strand
GGGGGTTAATTTAGGTGTTTCATTTATTGTGTTAGCTAGCTAATTAATAGAGAGAAGTGTCCTCTCTTATCTCCGTGCTTGGTCGACGCTACGTACTATATACGTATAGATAGGACTAGACACGCTAGCTAGTAAGCAAATGAAGGAAACAGAAGATCGTCATGAACATATGCATACAGAGAGAAGTGATATCGACCACCTCTCCTTCTCCGAGAGATTGGTCGAACAACAAGTTCTCGTATATCTATCCGACACTACCGGCTACATATATACAATAATTATCTCTTACAATATAATCTCCTAATTATATATGAACACAGTGTCCACATAGTATTCTCCGTTTTCAGCGATCACGTGGTCAAGAAAGAATGCCGCCAATTCCTCTTGAATTGCTCGCATACGATCTGGTGCTAGGAGTTCATCCCGCATCCGAAAGATCTAATTTGAAGAAGGGGGTCAATACATATATATATGAATAAATGAAACTCAACACAAATGATGGTAATAAAATAAAATTATGAATATTATTGCTTACGCACTTCATTTTGTTCGTCAGAGTAGCCCCGCTCACAGGTCGTGTGGAGGATGGACTCGCAAATGTAGTATCCACAGAAAGCATTCCCTTGTTCCTGCCACAACCACTTTACAAGAAATAGAGGTCAATCAAACTGATAAGCAAGCATGCTAATGGTATTGATGAAACTAGCGCTTGAATCACTAGGAGATGCACGGAACATGCTACTATAGTACATACTTTCGGGTGTCTAAATTGCAGCTTCTTCGGCAGTCCCGGAGCTTTTTTGGTGAATTTTCTCCAAACCCTGCCAGACAAAGAAAATAATTACTTGATATCAGGAAATGAACAAAGTTGCTGATATGGTGGATAATGATCGATTTAACTTACTTCTCGAGCATTTGAGTCATGTCCGCATAGTCCTGGGGATCTTTTCGTCTCGAGTCTAAGACGGTTACTACTCCCTGCTCAAGCTTAATCTCTAGGAGAATATAGTGGAAGCTATGCACGCATGCATAAGTCATCAATTACATTACTATAACCTGGACTAATAAGGGAAACCGAATATGCACAAGACAGTAGCACTCACTTGAAGTTGTAAGGAAAGAGTATTATATCTTTGTTTTCATTTATTACCAACGATCGTAGCAAGTTGGCCTCGGTATTTTCGGCATGATATTTAACCTCAGTTGCATCTATGAGATTTGTGTTAATGAACCCAATATCACCGATTTGTCTTTTCTTCAATTCGGCGATCTTCAATCTGCATAATATAGGGAGGATAATTATAAATACATGCAATGAAAGAGCTGACCTATATAGAGAGACTTAATGACAGAAGTAGTACTACTTACAGACAGTAGCAAGTGACCGTTGATTTATCAAGGGCCTTTTGATTGAAAAACTGGAAGAACTCCTCAAATGGAACATTCAACAGTTCAATTCCAAAGAGGTCATGCTTCTTTTTAACTCTCAGCGTCAAAGTATTCCTTCCCCCAGACTCTCTGCAGGTTTTCATGTACCAATCATGTAATCTTTGCATCATCGTTCTTAGAGATCTTTCATCTTTGACGAGAGGCTTCCTGTAATGGTATTTGTGTTCGTCCACCTCCAAGAAATCATAATTTACATCGTCGGGCAGGTAATCTCCAAGATTGCTATAACCGGGCACCATCCTCGGATTATTAGCGACGATGTCGCTAGACACCTTGAGCGGGGGGCATGATTGGTTCGCTTGTTTGCCGAGCTGGGCAATTTTTTTCCCAGCTCGTCGTTCTTTTAACCTTTGATCACTGACAGTACTTCCCGACCGCTCCGCTTCGACATATGTCTTTCCAATAATGCGCTCATAGTTGCCTCTCGGCGGAGACTTTGGTGGTTTTGTCAGGGCAGCCAGAGTGCGCTTCGCTTTCACCGGATCTACCTTCTTCTCCGGAGGTGGATGTTTCTTTGCTTTCACCCCTTCAAAGAAGTTCATCACTTCGGCTCACACGATCTTCGTGGTTTCCTCCTCGGTCCTCTCGTATGGTAACTTCTCTGGAGTCTTCAGAGAAGGACCGAATCTGTATTGCCTCCCGCCTCTGGTTGTACTGCTAGACGCCGGCAGAGTAGACGGAGCGACTGCGGCTGTCTTCTTTCCTTGCTTACGAGGCGGAGGAGAAGGACTACGACGCGCCGGAGCAGCCGGAGTGGCGGCGGGTCTCTTCCGCCCTTGCTGACGAGGCGGAGAAAGAGGAGGCTGGCTGCTCGGGCGTGCCGGCGTAGGCGGAGAAGGAGGCGGAGTGCCGCCACGCGCCGGAGAAGGAGGCTGAGTGCCCTGATCACTCGCCGGAGGAGGAGGCGGAGTGCCGCCACGCGACGGAGAAGGAGGCTGAGTGCCCTGATCACTCGCCGGAGGAGGAGGCGGAGGAGGAGGCGGAGTGCCCTTACTCGCCGGAGGCGTCAAGTTCGGAAGGTTGATGAGCTCCTTCCGCCATAGGCATGGAGTCTTCAGAGCAGAACCCAGCCGAGTCTCTCCTTCACTGGTAGGGTGGTCAAGCTGGAGGTCCTCAAAACCCTCCGTTATTTCGTCCACCGTCACCCTAGCATATCCTTCTGGAATCGGACGACAGTGAAAAGTTGCGCCGGGTTCAGGAGGTCGAACAGAGCTGACAGCCGCCTTGACTTTGAAGTTCTGCCATTGCGTCATAAGGTGGCAATGTTGAGACTCCGTGATAGCATCCACGGGGTAGCTAGCAGGAGCCGTCAAGACATGCTCCGGCTGAAGCAGCTCGGTGGAAGCCACGCTGCTTCTCCGCTGAGATGGCGGGGTTGCTTCGGGGGTAGTTTCGGCAGGTCGATTGCTGCGAGCTACGTCTCGTTCCTCTAGCGCTTGAACCCTTTCGTGCAGCTTCTGAAATTGGGTCTGCTCCACTTTTTCCTCCTCTCCTGGCTTTTGTAACCGCCTGCGTCCGGAAAACCAGCCTTCCACGGAACGGAGCCTGGCGTGCCTCGTGTCCGTCCAGGGTGCTCAAGATTCCCGAGGGCCCTTGTGAGCTCGTCGTTCTCTCTGTCTGGAACGAACGTCCCTTGCTGCGCTGCATCGATATAGTGCTGAAGCCTCTTGATTGGTATTCTCAAAAGGTCGTCCGTCCAAACGCACTTCCCTGATACAGGGTCCAATTTTCCGCCAGCCCCGAAGAACCAAGTCCGGCAACGGTCTGGCCAGTTCATTGTCTCTGGTTCGATCCCTTTATCAAGCAGATCATTCTCAGCCTTGGCCCACTTAGGCCGGGCTTTGAGGTAGCCACCTGACCCCGTGCGATGGTGAAGCTTCTTCTTCGCAGCATTTTTCTTGTTTGTCGCTGACAACTTCTTACTCTTTTCCGATGTCTTGTGGGCCACAAATGCGGGCCAGTGATCTCTGATCTTCTCATATTTGCCGATGAATTCTGGTGTCTCTTCTTTGTCGACAAACGTTTTCAGCTCATTCTTCCACCTCCTGAATAGGTCTGCCATCTTCTTAAGAGCATGAGACTTGATTAATTGCTCTTTAACTGGCTTCTCCGGATCCTCCTCTGGCGGTAGGGTGAAATTTGCCTTCAGCTCAGTCCAAAGATCATCTTTCTGCATATCATTGACATAAGACACCTCAGGGTCTTCCTTCTTAGGCTTATACCATTGGTGGATGCTGATCGGGATCTTGTCCCTAACAAGAACCCCGCACTGAGCAGTAAATGCTTCCTTTGTCCGGATGGGTTCAATCGGTTGGCCGTCGTGCGCGATTGCTGTGATCTCAAACCTTTCATCCGAGTGCAACTTTCTCTTCGGGCCTCGTCTCTTTACCGAAGTTGTGCTCGATCTGGAGGGCTAGAAAAAAGAAGAAAGACGAGAGTTAATTAATATGTGTACATACCAAAACAATGAATGCATCAATTAGCTAGTCAGCACAGGCTTAACTAATATATTTACCTGGCCGGACTCTGTTCGGTCACCGGAGCCGTCACCACGGGCTCCTTCTTGCACCAGCATTGGGTCACCGGAGCCATCATAATCACGTCTTTCCTCCTCCACTCTTCGATCACCGTAGCCTGCTTATTCACCCTGTTCTTCCAGACCATCATTGTCTTTAAGATACGACAAGACATCACCTCCGGCTAAGATTATGTCCCCCAACACCTCTTCTGCTTCCTCGTCTCGTCCGTGCTCCATTGTTTCTGCAAATATTACAACATGGCAATTATTACACAAACATGACAGCAGGTGGATATATTAGTGCAAACGCAGACCTAGCTTATTCCGGGTTTGGGGTGGCCTCGGCAATGCTTCAAGGGTAGGGGCGCGACAGGAGGGGGTAGGAGACCGACAACGTTTTTTTCTAGGGTTTGGGTGTCCTCGAGAGTTTTGGTCGAGCGAGAGGGCCGGGGGTGCTCCCGTGGTATAAGTTATCACGGTCGAAGTTATCCGGGAGGGGGTTATATCGACAACGACGACATACATACATGGGAAAATAATGTTATCGGGGAGGGGGTAGGTCGAACCCCCCCCCCTCCCCCGTGTTGAAGTTATCGGGACACGGGGTATATCAACAACGACATATCCGATAAAAAATAAGAAGATGAAGAAGAAATAAAAAGAGGAGAAGAAAATATTAATAGAGGAGAAGATTGAAGAAAAAAAGAAGAAAAAAAAAGAGGAGAAGAAGAAAGGAATAGAGGAGAAGAAGAGAAAATAGAAATAGAAAAAAAGGAGGAGAAGAAGAAAGGAATATCCGATATTCTATTTTCTCTTCTTC
>NC_057814.1:107854347-107855153 GCF_018294505.1 Triticum aestivum | reverse complement strand
CATTCTTTTTCTTCTTCTTCTTCCTTTCCTAGCTAGATATATATAACTTTTCTAAAAATGTAACTTTTGCATATATACATGAAAAAAATGTTATCGGGGAGGGGGTATATCGACCCCCCCCCCCTCGACCCTCTTTTCCTTCTTCTTCCTTCTTCCTTCTTCCTTCTTCCTCTTTTCTTCTCCAACACAAAACACATCTCATCTCATCTCATTTCATCCAAAAATAATTCTTTGCATATGAACATACATACAATTACTTTTTTCTTAAATGTTACATATGAACATTTTCTTAAATGAGCATATGAACATTTCTTAAATATTAATGAGCATATGAATATACATATCACCAAAAAATAGACCTTTTTCTTGGTAACAAAAAAAATGCAAAAACGAGCATTATACAGCATATACAGAGCATTATACAGTGAGCATACATACATACATACATCGTAACAAAAAAATGAAAAATAGGCCGGTGGTCGGCGACGGCGACGATGGTTGGCGGTGGCGCGCGCTTACGGATGGCGTGCGGGGACGACAATGAGAAGGAAAGGGGAGGAGCCAGGGGCTCACAGCACGGGGAGGGGTCGAGGTCGCCGGACGGAATCAGTGCGGCGGCGGACGAACGGCCTCGGGGATGAACGGGTCGCGGGAGCCGGCGTGGTGCTTCCCCGCAGCGACGGCGACGATGGGCGTGGGCGACGGCGACAGCGACGACGGGCGCGGGCGACGACGATGGCGTCGGCATGGGGCGTCGGGGCAGCCTGGTGGCGACGGGGCAGGGGCGACGACGGGGGCGCGTGGAC
>NC_057814.1:107853070-107854337 GCF_018294505.1 Triticum aestivum | reverse complement strand
CGGGGCGGCGCGCGGACGGCGTCGGGGCGGCGCGCGGACGGCGTCTGGGCGGCGGGCGGCGTCGGGGCAGCGGACGGCGTCGATCTGGGCAGCCTGGCAGCGTCGATGAGCTCGGCGTCGTCGGGGCAACTGGCGATGAGTTCGTCAAATTTTCCTAAGTGCTACTTATATACCCAGGCCTTTGGTCCCGGTTCATAGCAGCAACTGAGACCAAAGACACCCTTTAGTCCCAGTTGGTGCCACCAACCGGGACGGAAAGCCTTGCACAGCAGCGTGGTGGTGGGAGTTTAGTCCCACCTCGCTAGCTGAGAGAGAGCCGCACCTGTTTATAAGGTGCGGTGCGCCTGAGCTGTCGAGCTCCTCTCTAAAGCAGGCTTACGGGCCTAACCTCTCTGTACATGCCTCTGGGCCTACTGGGCCTTCTGCGGGCCTGAATCCTGGCCCATGGATGGGTTTCTAGTCGTATTCAGGCCGTGGTGGCCCAGTAGGTGGCATAAATATTATATTTTGCTTTTTTTTGTTTTCTTTTTTGCTTTATTTATTTTGTTTTGTTTCTACTTACAACAAAAAACTTATTTATTTTATTTTATTTTGTTTCTAATTACTTATTTATTTTACTTTATGATAATTCTTTTTGCTATTAAAGTTTCTAACAAAAAAAGTTCTTTATAAAAATTCTTTTTGCTTTCAATGATTTTGAACAGAAAATACTTCGATAATTTTAGTTGCATCAATTTTATATAATTTTAGTTTCAGTAAGGTTGCTTATAATGTTTTGAATAGAAAATACTTTGATAATTTTAGTTTCATAAATTTTATTTATGTTATTAAAGTTTATTTTATTTTGTTTCTACTTATATATTTTTTTAAAGTTTATATTATTTTGTTTCTAATTACTTATTTATTTTATTTGTTATTTTTCATGCACCATTTTTCATGCATTTACTGATTATTTTGAGCTATAAGACCCTAAAATTGAAAAGCATTTCAAATGAACTCTGAAAAGGTTGAAAGTTGGCATGGTATCATCATTTCATCCACATAGCATGTGCAAGAAAGTTTAGAGGGTTACGGCAAAAACTGGATGCACTTCGTGTACAAAACGGACAATCTCTTTCGAAGTCTCAGGATTTCATACGGAAACTCGTCTGTTACAAAGGGATTTCATTTTTTAAAACTTATTTGAACTCCTGACTTTTTGTGTGTTCAAAATGCACCATTCAAAGCCACATCATCAGTTTTCAACCCTTTCTGACTTCATTTGTTA
>NC_057814.1:107789214-107853060 GCF_018294505.1 Triticum aestivum | reverse complement strand
TTTATGATAATTCTTTTTGCTATTAAAGTTTCTAACAAAAAAGTTCTTTATGAAAATTCTTTTTGCTTTCAATGATTTTGAACAGAAAATACTTCGATAATTTTAGTTGCATCAATTTTATATAATTTTAGTTTCAATAATACTAGAGGTTGCTTATAATGTTTTGAACAGAAAATACTTTGATAATTTTAGTTTCATAAATTTTATTTATGTTATTAAAGTTTATTTTATGTTGTTTGTACTTATATATTTTATTAAAGTTTATATTATTTTTCTTCTAATTACTTGTTTATTTTATTTGTTACTTTTCATGCACCATTTTTCATACATTTACTGATTATTTTGAGCTATAAGACCCTAAAATTGAAAAGCATTTCAAATGAACTCTGAAAAGGTTGAAAGTTGGCATGGTATCATCATTTCATCCACATAGCATGTGCAAGAAAGTTGAGAGGGTTACGGCAAAAACTAGATGCACTTCGTGTACAAAACGGACAATCTGTTTCGAAGTATCAGGATTTCATACGGAAACTCGTATGTTACAAAGGGATTTCATTTTTTTAAACTTATTTGAACTCCTAACTTTTTTTCTGTTCAAATGCACCATTCAAAGCCACATCATCAATTTTCAACCCTTTCTGACTTCATTTCTTATTTTTCATGCATTTATTGATTATTTTGAGCTATGAGACCCTGAAATTGAAAAGCATTTCAAATGAACTGTGAAAATTTTGAAAGTTGGCATGGTATCATCATTTCATCCACATAGCATGTGCAACAAAGTTGAGAGGGTTACGGCAAAAACTGGATGCACTTCGTGTACAAAACGGACAATCTCTTTCGAAGTATCAGGATTTCATACGGAAACTCGTCTGTTACAAAGGGATTTCATTTTTTAAAACTTATTTGAACTCCTGACTTTTTGTGTGTTCAAAATGCACCGTTCAAAGCCACATCATCAATTTTCAACCCTTTCTAACTTCATTTCTTATTTTTCATGCATTTATTGATTATTTTGAGCTATAAGACCCTGAAATTGAAAAGCATTTCAAATGAACTCTGAAAAGGTTGAAAGTTGCCATGGTATCATCATTTCATCCACATAGCATGTGCAAGAAAGTTGAGAGGGTTACGGCAAAAACTGGATGCACTTCATGTACAAAACGGACAATCTCCTTCGAAGTATCAGGATTTCATACGGAAACTCGTCTGTTACAAAGGGATTTCATTTTTTAAAACTTATTTGAACTCCTGAATTTTTGTGTGTTCAAAATGCACCGTTCAAAGCCACATCGTCAATTTTTAGCCCTTTCTAACTTTATTTATTATTTTTCATGCATTTATTGATTATTTTGAGCTATAATTAAGACCCTGAAATTGAAAAGCATTTCAAATGAACTCTGAAAAGGTTGAAAGTTGCCATGGTATCATCATTTCATCCACATAGCATGTGCAAGAAAGTTGAGAGGGTTACGGCAAAAACTGGATGCACTTCATGTACAAAACGGACAATGGTATCATACTCGTCTGTTACAAAGTTGGCATGGTATCATCATAATAGTTGCGGGAGAAAGTCTTCACTTTTTCTTCGCTTGTGTCATTTGCTTATTGCGCCGTAACCATGGATAATCTTCATCGTTTGTCAGGATGCTTGGGTCAGCCTTGACTTTGAAGGGAGGAATTTCATGAAACTTTTCATAATCTTCAGACAAGTTTGTCTTGTCCTCCACTCCCACGATGTCCCTTTTTCATGAAAGAACTATGTGGCGCTTTGGCTCATCGTATGATGTATTCGCTTCCTTATCTTTTCTTTTTCTCGGTTTGGTAGACATGTCCTTCACATAGATAACCTGTGCCACATCATTGGCTAGGACAAACGATTCGTCAGTGTACCCAAGATTTTTCAGATCCACTGTTGTCATTCCGTACTGTGGGTCTACCTGTACCCCGCCTCCTGATAGATTGACCCATTTGCACTTAACCAAAGGGACCTTAAAATCATGTCCGTAGTCAAGTTCCCATATGTCCACTATGTAACCATAATATGTGTCCTTTCCCCTCTCGGTTGCTGCATCAAAGCGGACACCGCTGTTTTGGTTGGTGCTCTTTTGATCTTGGGCGATCGTGTAAAATGTATTCCCATTTATCTCGTATCCTTTGTAAGTCAATACAGTCAAAGATGGTCCCCTGGACAACGAGTACAGCTCATCACAAACAGTGTTGTCACCTCTGAGACGTGTTTCCAACCAACTGCTGAAAGTCCTGATGTGTTCACATGTAATCCAGTCGTCGCACTGCTCCGGGTGTTTGGAGCGCAAACTGTTCTTGTGTTCATCGACATACGGGGTCACCAAGGTAGAGTTCTGTAGAACTGTGTAGTGTGCTTGAGACCAAGAATGCCCGTCCCTGCATATTATTGAGTCCGCTCCTAGCGTGCCTTTTCTAGTCAGTCTCCCCTCATACCGCGATTTAGGGAGACCTATCTTCTTAAGGCCAGGAATGAATTCAACACAAAAACCAATGACATCCTCTATTTGATGGCCCATGGAGATGCTTCCTTCTGGCCTAGCACGGTTACGGACATATTTCTTTAGGACACCCATGAACCTCTCAAAGGGGAACATATTGTGTAGAAATACGGGCCCCAGAATGACAATCTCGTCGACTAGATGAACTAGGACGTGCGTCATGATATTGAAGAAGGATGGTGGGAACACCAGCTCGAAACTGACAAGACATTGCGCCACATCACTCCTTAGCCTTGGTATGATTTCTGGATCGATCACCTTGTGAGAGATTGCATTGAGGAATGCACATAGCTTCACAATGGCTAATCGGACGTTTTCCGGTAGAAGCCCCCTCAATGCAACCGGAAGCAATTGCGTCATAATCACGTGGCAGTCATGAGACTTTAGGTTCTAGAAATTTTTCTCTGGCATATTTATTATTCCCTTTATATTCGACGAGAAGCCAGTCGGGACCTTCATACTGAGCAGGCATTCAAAGAAGATTTCTTTCTCTTCTTTCATAAGAGCATAGCTGGCAGGACCTTCATACTGCTACGGAGGCATGCCATCTTTTTCGTGCAAACGTTGCAGGTCCTCCCGTGCCTCAGGTGTATCTTTTGTCTTCCCATACATGCCCAAGAAGCCTAGCAGGTTCACGCAAAGTTTCTTCGTCATGTGCATCACGTCGATTGAAGACCGGACCTCTAGGTCTTTCCAGTAGGGTAGGTCCCAAAATATAGATTTCTTCTTCCACATGGGTGCGTGTCCCTCAGCGCCATTCGGAACAGCTAGTCCGCCGGGACCCTTTCCAAAGATTATGTGTAAATCATTGACCATAGCAAGTACGTGATCACCGGTACGCATGGCGGGCTTCTTCCGGTGATCTGCCTCGCCTTTGAAATGCCTGCCTTTGTTTCGACATTGATGGTTGGTCGGAAGAAATCGACGATGGCCCAGGTACACATTCTTCCTGCATTTGTCCAGGTATATACTTTCAGTGTCATCTAAACAGTGCGTGCATGCATGGTATGCCTTGTTTGTCTGTCTTGAGAGGTTACTGAGAGCGGGCCAATCGTTGATGGTTACAAACAGCAACGCGTGCAGGTTAAATTCCTCCTGTTTGTGCTCATCCCACGTACCTACACCGTTTCCATTCCACAGATGTAAAAGTTCTTCAACTAATGGCCTTAGGTACACATCAATGTCGTTGCCGGGTTGCTTAGGGCCTTGGATGAGAACTGGCATCATAATGAACTTCCGCTTCATGCACATCCAAGGAGGAAGGTTATACATACATAGAGTCACGGGCCAGGTGCTGTGATTGCTGCTCTACTCCCCGAAAGGATTAACGCCATCCGCGCTTAAACCAAACCATACGTTCCTTGGGTCAGCTGCAAACTCAGCCCAGTACTTTCTCTCGATTTTTCTCCACTGCGACGCATCAGCGGGTGCTCTCAACTTCCCGTCTTTCTTACGGTCCTCACTGTGCCATCGCATCAACTTGGCATGCTCTTCGTTTCTGAACAGACGTTTCAACCGTGGTATTATAGGAGCATACCACATCACCTTCGCAGGAACCCTCTTCCTGGGGGGCTCGCCGTCAACATCACCAGGGTCATCTCGTCTGAAATTATACCGCAATGCACCGCAAACTGGGCATGCGTTCAGATCCTTGTACGCACCGCGGTAGAAGATGCAGTAATTAGGGCATGCATGTACCTTCTGCACCTCCAATCCTAGAGGGCATACGACCTTCTTTGCTAAGTATGTACTGTCGGGCAATTCGTTATCCTTTGGAAGCTTCTTCTTCAATATTTTCAATAGCTTCTCAAATCCTTTGTCAGGCACAGCATTCTCTGCCTTCCACTGCAGCAATTCCAGTACGGTACCGAGCTTTGTGTTGCCATCTTCGCAATTGGGGTACAACCCTTTTTTGTGATCCTCTAACATGTGATCGAACTTCAGCTTCTCCTTTTGACTTTCGCATTGCGTCCTTGCATCGACAATGACCCGGCGGAGATCATCATCATCGGGCACTGGTTCCTCTTGATCTTCAGCAGCTTCCCCCGTTGCAGCATCATTGGGCACATCGTCTGGTTCCTCTTGATCTTCAACAGATTCCCCCATTGTAGCATCACCGTATTCAGGGGGCACATAGTTGTCATTGTCCTCTTCTTCTTCGTCGTCTTCCACCATAACCCCTATTTCTCCGTGCCTCGTCCAAACATTATAGTGTGGCAGGAAACCCTTGTAAAGCAGGTGGGTGTGAAGGATTTTCCGGTCAGAGTAAGACTTCGTATTCCCACATTTAGGGCATGGACAACACATAAAACCATTCTGCTTGTTTGCCTCAGCCACTTCGAGAAAATCATGCACGCCCTTAATGTACTCAGACGTGTGTCTGCCACCGTACATCCATTGTCGGTTCATCTGCGTGCATTATATATAATTAAGTGTGTCAAAAACCATTACAGAACATCATGAATAGATAATTAAGTGACCAAATTAATAGAAGTTCATCATCACATTAAAACCAAAGTACATACATAGTTCTCATCTAACAACATATAGCTCTCCAGAGCATCTAATTAATTAAACCATACATTGAAACTATGTAAAACATTTCAATGCGAAAACAAATGTGATCATAATCGCAACCAAGATAACAATTGATCCAACGACATAATGATACCAAGCCTCGGTATGAATGGCATATTTTCTAATATTTCTAATCTTCAAGCGCATTGCATCCATCTTGATCTGGTGATCATCGACGACATCCGCAACATGCAACTCCAATATCATCTTCTCCTCCTCAATTTTTTTATTTTTTCCTTCAAGAAATTGTTTTCTTCTTCAACTAAATTTAACCTCTCGACAATAGGGTCGGTTGGAATTTCCGGTTCACATACCTCCTAGATAAATAAAATCTATGTCACGTTGGTCGGCATAATTTTCATAAACAATAAATGAACCAATAGTTATAAAGATAATATATACCACATCCGAATCATAGACAAGACGAGGGCCGACGGGGGCGGATAGCAAAACCATCGCACTATATAATAACAAGCAATACAATAGTAAGAAAATTAGACAAGTATCTATATAAAGTAAGAATTTTTTTCTTTCAGAAAGAAGATAAGAACAAGAGGCTCACCACGGTGGTGCCGGCGACGAGATCGGCGCGGGCGATTGACGGCGGTGAAGACGGGAATGGGACGTGACGGGCCGCTAAACCTAGACAAATCTCGAAGAAAATGGAGCTATGAGGTCGAGCTTCGAGAGGAGAAAGCTTAACTAGTGTCGCTCGGGCATTTCATCGAACACCTCATGTGCATAGGAGGTGAGCTAGAGCACCACAAAGCCCTCCCCTCGCCGGCCAGAGAAAAACAGAGCACAGGAGTGCTCTGCTCGCGGGCGAGGGGTATATATAGGCACCTCATTGGTCCCGGTTCGTGGCATGAACCAGGACTAAAGGGCAGCCTGTGGTCCCGGTTCAAGCCACCAACCGGGACCAATGGTGGTGGGCCAGGAGCGAGGCCCATTGGTCCCTGTTCGTCCTACCAACCGGGACCAAAGGGGCCAGACGAACCGGGACCAAAGGGGCCAGACGAACCGGGACCAATGCCCCCACGAGGCCCGGCAGGCCCCTGGACTCACAAACCGGGACCAGTGCCCACATTGGTCCCGGTTCTGGACTGAACCGGGGCTAATGGGCTGACCTGGCTTGAACCAAAGCCCTCTTTTCTACTAGTGTAGGTTACCGGAATGATCTAACCGTCCCGATCCAAAGCTTCCTCTCAATGGTATCAGCCAGATCGGGTTAGACTTTCGGTACAAAGAACAGAAATCAAAGAAAGAAAGAAAAAAGATCCTTCCCCCCAAAGAACCCTAACCCTGAAAGAACAATAGGGGCAAAGGGCAAAGAAATCGCGCCGCCGCAAGGCCGCGCCGTTCCTCTCTATCCTGAATTGCATCAGCAAGCCGAGGATCCGGGAAGAAGAACCACACCACACGGGGCAAAGGGGATCACGAACAAACCGCTCGACGGCGGCGCGCTGACCGCAAGGTGGATGCGCAGCCGGCGAGGGGGATGACTACGACGCCGTCGTAAAGGGCTCTGCCGTCATCAAAAACGAAGGGGAGCAGAAAGGGCAAAGTAGCCTCGTCCTCTCTGCCACAGAAGGTGGAGATGGTGCGGGGAAAAGGAAGCGGGCTCGCGCGGTGCGGTGGCCTAGCGCCGTCGCCGGCGGCCGGCGTGGCCGGCGGGCGCAGAGACGGCCGAGCGGCAAGGGGGAGAGGGCTTAGCAGTGCCTCTCTCGCGCGCTCGCTGTCAAAGGAAAGGACAGGGCAAAGGGCAGGCTTGCGCAGAGCGGCGCGATGGCGCTCGCCACCGTTGCCGGCGAGCCGGGCGCCAGAGAAACCGCCGCCGCGGACCAAGAGGCGGAGAAGCCGAGCAGTGCGCGAGAGGAACAGAGGAGTCGAACGAGTCGAATGGGGGCGCTAGGTTTTGATCGGGAGGAATCCTCCCAGTTTTCTTCCAGCGAAATCGACGCTGGACCGTCGGATCATTTTTTTACAGTCTAGATCGAAACCCTCGCCCCGCCCCGGGCCACTGGGCCGAAAGAGAGGGAGGCCGCAGCCACAGCTGCGCGCTGGGCCGGACCGAGGCCGCAGCCGCGCGCTGGGGTGCGCTGCTGTTTTTTCCTCGTTTTTTGTCCAGATTTTTGGCAGATTTAATTGTTTTTCTATGCAATTTTTTTCCAACGAAATTTTTTGATTAGAAAATAGAAAAGCTAACAGAAAATGACTCTGGAAAGTAAAAGTAAAAAGTTCATGAATTTTTATTCATGTTTTTCCGCTGCGTAGATAATTAATAGTACTCTTTTTGACAAAGAAAATAAAATTTTAGATAGAATTATATTTTAAGAGCATGCTAAAGTGATTATTGAAATGAATATGATTATGTTATTTTTATGACCAACGTTGTTAATACCATGATCATGTTTTATTATTGAAATTTTAAAGGTGCATTTATTTCTAATATTTTGCCCTATGGTAATATAGATTTAATTGCATAGAAAATTGTATGTTTAATTTGAACAACATTAGATTAATGCATATGATTGTTATACTGATGTCACTTAAATTGTGATTTCAGGAGGCTTTCACTTGATGAGTTGCCTAAAAGATGTTCCGACACTCAGAGGTGATAATTACACTGAGTGGAGGAAGAAAGTTGAAGTGACATTTGTCTGTGCTGAGCTGGACTGGGTTGTGGATGAACCACAGCCAGTCGGACCTACAGAGCCAGTAAGAGAGGCCACCGATGATGATTCTGCATGGGCTAAAAAGAGGGGGGACTATGCTCCTTTGGAGATGTCCTACATCATAGAAAACCAAAAGTGGGTCAATGCAAACAAAAAGTGCATGGCATTTATAAAGAATACAATTGAGAGCACCATTGTGGGCTCCATTGCAGAGTGCACTTCCGCAGGGGAGTTGCTTACAAAGATAAAGAGCCAGTTCACTGCCTCTTCAAAGATATATGCCACCCAGGTGTTAGAGCAACTGGTGACAGAACGCTACACAGGTGGTAGTCATGGAATAAGAGAGCACATACTCAGGATGGGCAATATGACAGCAAAGCTAAAGCCCATGGATGAGGATCTGGAGATCAAACCAAAGCTCCTGGTCCACCTAGTCATGGCTTCACTGCCGAAGGAATTTGAAGGCTTTGTTGTAAACTAGAATATGTCACCTGGAACATGGGACATTGAAAAGACAATAGAAATGTGTATCCAAGAAGAGGACAGACTCAAAGCCTCACATGGTGGTTCAATCAACTATGTGAAGGATAAGAAAAAGAATTACAACCAAAACAGCAAAGGTTCTCCTGCAAAGCCATATGGTAAAGCCCCCTATCAGCATCAGCATCAGCAAAAGCCTTTCCCAGTGGACAAAGACACATGTCTCCACTGCAAGAAGACTGGCCACTACAAGAAAGACTGCGCTGTTTGGCTGAAGTCCTTAATGGCAAAGCAAGGTAACTACATATTTCCTTAGTAAATGAATCCTTGTACACACAGTTTTCGAAATCCACTTGGTGGATTGACTCAGGAGCAACTGTTCATGTTGCGAATTCTTTATAGGGATTCCATTCGACCTGGACTATGCTAAGAAGAGAAAGAGGAATTGAAGTAGCAAATGGAATTCAAGCGGAAGTTGAAGCTGTCGGCGACATCTCCTTGGAGTTAGCTGACGGATTCAATCTTCTACTTAGAGACGTTTTATATGTTCCGTCATGTAATAGAAACTTAATTAGTGTTTCTTGCTTGGACAAAGATAATTATGAATGTTATTTTGGACATGGCAAGTGTGCCATATGGTTGAATAATGCTTATGTGGGTGATGCTTTACTACATGATGAGCTTTATTTGTTATCACTTCGTGAAAAAGTTTATTCCGTTTGCAATGTGAAAGAACATGTTTCCGCGTCGAATAAAGAACAAAAGAAAAGAAAAAGAGCATTCGACTCATCGAAATTATGGCACTGTCGCTTGGGCCATATTTCGAAGGGGAGAATAGAAAGATTAGTCAAAAGTGAAATTCTTCCTCCGTTAGAATTTTCAGACTTAGAACAATGCATAGATTGCGCTAAAGGAAAGTACGTAAAACAAATAAAAAAAGGTGCAATCCATAGCACATGCACACTAGAAATCATCCACACTGATATTTGTGGACCATTTCCGGTGAAAAGTGTGGATGGATATGACTCATTCATAACATTCACAGATGATTACTCTCGCTATGGTTATATTTATCCAATCAAAGAAAGATCGAAAGCGTTGGATAAATTTAAAATATTCAAAGCCGAAGTTGAAAATCAGCACGATAAAAGAATAAAGATAGTAAGGTCGGACCGTGGGGGAGAGTACTACGGTCGGCACACTCCATATGGCCAAGTCCCTGGACCTTTTGCAAAGTTCTTGCAGTAGACTGGCATAGTAGCCCAGTATTCAATGCCGGGTGAGCCTCAGCAAAATGGAGTAGCTGAAAGGCGCAACCGTACACTTATGGATATGGTGCGCAGTATGATGAGTTATTCCAACTTGCCATTGGGATTATGGATGGAGGCGCTTAAAACCGCCATTCACATTCTCAATAGAGTACCAAGCAAGTCGGTGCCCAAAACACCGTACGAGCTATGGACAGGAAGGGTGCCATCCCTACAACACTTCAGGGTGTGGGGGTGCCCTGCTGAGGCCAAAATGTTTAATCCAAACATTGCAAAGTTAGATCCCAAAACAGTGAGTTGCCACTTCATTGGCTATCTAGACAGATCAAAGGGTTTTCGTTTCTACTGTCCAGACAGATATACAAAGTTTGTGGAAACAAGACATGCAGTCTTCTTAGAGGACGAAATGATGAGGGGGAGCTTGGTAGCTCGAAAAATTTATCTTGAGGAGAAGAGGGTGCATGCACCTAATCCGATGATTCAAGAGCCATTTTTCTCACTACCTGTTGCAACTCCACCCATGACAACTATGGGGGTAGACCCGGAACCTGTCCGTCAGGAGCCGACTGAACCCGTTGTTGAGCATGAAAGGGAGGTGCAGCAACAAATTTTAGAAGAAGTGCCAGAAGTTGAGGCACAGAATGTGCCAGAAACTGAGGCCCTTAGAAGGTCTACAAGACACAAAAAGTCAGCTATTTCCACTGATTATAAAGTTTATAACGCGGAAATAGTTCATACAGAAAAAGATCCCACCTCATATGAAGAAGCCATGAGAAGCCCTCATTCATCGAAGTGGATGAAGGCAATTGAAGACGAGATGAAATCAATGAGTTCCAAAGATGTTTGGGACTTAGAGGAAATTCCTAAAGGAGCCAAAACACTAGGATGCAAATGGGTCTACAAAATTAAGTATGACTCTAAAGGGAATGTAGAAAAGTATAAAGCACGACTTGTGGCAAAAGGATTTACACAAAGAGAAGGGATAGATTACAATGAGACATTTTCTCCGGTCTCATGTAAGGAATCCTTCAGAATCATAATGGCATTAGTTGCTCATTTTGATTTAGAGTTACATCAAATGGACGTAAAGACGGCATTTCTCAATGGGGATTTAAAAGAGAATGTCTACATGAAACAACCCAAGGGTTTTATCATGGAAGGCAAGGAAAATATGGGATGCTGCCTGAAGAAATCCATTTATGGATTAAAGCAAGCCTCTAGACAGTGGTATCTAAAGTTTAATCAAACAATTAAAAGTTTTTGATTTAAAGAAAATATTGAGGATAACTGCATTTATGCAAAGTTTAAAAATGGGAAATATATATTCCTAATCTTGTATGTGGATGATATCCTGCTTGCTAGCAGTGATGTTAGTCTACTACAAGAAACAAAGAAGTTCTTATCCTCAAATTTTGACATAACAGATCTTGGTGAAGCATCATATGTTCTGGGCATAGAAATTCACCGAGATAGGAACAATGGAGTCTTAGGACTATCGCAGAAAGCATATTTAGAAAAGGTTCTTAAAAAGTATAATATGCATGCGAGTAAAGCCACACCTGCTCCTATAGTTAAGGGCGATAGGTTTGGCAAATTTCAATGTCCCAAGAACCAGTACGAGATCGATCAAATGAAAGCAGTACCATATGCTTCGGTAGTTGGCAGCTTACAGTATGCACAAGTGTGCGCTCGCCCTGACTTAGCCTTTATCACCGGGGTACTCGGTAGATATCAAGAGAATCCAGGCATAGAGCACTGGAAGATGGTAAAGAAAGCATTGCGTTATGCGCAAGGCACGAAGGACTACATGCTAATATACAGGAGAAGTGATTCCCTAGAGATAAAAGGGTATTCAGACGCAGATTTTGCGGGGGACAGAGATGATAGAAAATCCACATCAGGATACGTATTCACCCTCGCTGGGGGAGCTATTTCGTGGAAAAGCTCCAAACAGTCGATAGTTGCATCATCCACGATGTATGCAGAATTCATAGCATGCTTCGAAGCCACGGGGCAGGCGATATGGCTAAAGAAATTTATACCTGACTTGAAGGTGGTAGATTGTATTCACAAACCACTAAAGATGTACTGTGACAACCAGTCCGCAGTATTCTATGCTCACAACAAGAAGTCGAGTAATGCTGCCAAAACAATAGAGATAAGGTATTATGTTGTGAAAGATAAAATCCAGGATCAAACTATAAGTCTCGAGCATATAAGGACAAAAGATATGCTTGTGGATCCGCTAACGAAAGGCTTACCACCCAATGTGTTCAAGGAACACTTAGCCGGCATGGGTTTAAGGGAAAGCCTTATGATTACTGGATAGACCCAAAAGGAGCAGAATTTGTTTCTGAACATAACGTATGTTATAGCTGTATGATTCTATCGGCAATTAAGTTGTGACGATGAAACTGCTCTATGTACCAATATGTGATGAAACAAATAAACTAGAAAGTATAAAGTTAAAAGTAAAGTTGAGATCAAGGGGGAGAATGTTAGGTTGATCTCTCTCCCGTTCCAACCAATGGGTCGAACGGGCCCTTGACTCGCGCCCTGATCGGGGGCGCCCAACCAAACCATGGTTGGTGGGCCCCTGTGACCCGCGCTATATAAACAGAGCTGGGGCCGGGGCACGACTTACGAGGTTAATCGCTGCCACAATCCCCACCAACACTCCCTACCGATCTAGGGTTAGCGCGGTGCTCACGGGAAGCACACCACCGCCGCCATCTCACTGCCATCACAGCCGCCACAACATCACCATGGCTGCTGGTTCAAGCTCGCAAGGCAAGGCAGAAGGTAGGTTACCGGAATGATCTAACCGTCACGATCCAAAGCTTTCTATCAACTGATGTCGGTCCACTGCTACCACCCGTGAACCTGGACACGAGATCGCGGTCGCAACCATCAGTGTATAGACAACCTTCTATAATGGCTAGGTACCTCACCACCAGTGGACTCTAGCCACTCCCGGGATGACACCATCACAGTTGCGCAACCATACCAACTATACATTGCCGTCGATTGTAGATCACATCTCGCCATTGAAAACTAAAGGAGCGGCCACTTCTATTTTGCCGTCTTAATCAACTAGTGTTGAGACTTTGTCCGATTCTTGTCTATTGTAGCGCCGAGGAGAAAGGAAGAAAGGGAGCAGGGTGGCGGTCGATTTATTTTTTAGGTGGCAGCGGCAGTAAGGGAAGAAGGTGATGAAACATTGCCCAATTTTCATAGCCAGCTTGTCCAGAAGAGCATTTGCGGAACTTTTACAGTCAGTTCCACTTGTTATCCTCTTGTGTTATCGGCATTAGTGACGAGTTTAGCTCGGTCGTCCATATAACGCAAATTATGATGACCTATTATGTAATTATAGTGTTCTGATTTGTGCCGATATTCACTCTATCTTCCACCTCGCGGGTGATTTTCTTTGTGGATTGAGCATCTAGCTCCATTGCTAGGCTCCAACCCCACCAAAAGACAATTACTACCAGGTCTTGGCGCTACAATACCTGCTAATTCAATGAGTTCTTATTCTCTTTCTGCACAAGAATATAATAAGTGGCACCTGCTTTCGGTCGTACTGCCTAGTGCCGACACGTGCAGGTTGTTCTTCTCCGTTGGTTATGAAATGAAAAATATATTTTAGAGCTTGGGCAGAGATTTTAAGACAGGGAGTTGTAGCATTATTTGTGTCAGTTGTTCTTCTCCGTTGATTTTAAGGCAAAAGAGCTACTGAAGTAGTAGCTAAACCCCCGTCAAGACTTCACTTTACGTGCCACATATTGACATATATAACTGATTTAAGCAATAAAAGTGCATTTCTTTAGCTAATCGGCTTGTTAGTTTTACCCTTATGGGGCGAGGACCACACGCTACAGAATCTCATGGCGTATGTTGTACTTGCAACTGAGCCACACACGTTTTCAGAAAACACGGAGCTCGATCGTGCCAAGTGGGAGTGGCCCATTCCATAGAACCCACTTCCAGCTGAAATACACGAGCAACAGTAGACTTTCTTGCTCGAGTGGTGCTGTATGCTGCAGCTTCCTTCTCGATGCCTCCCAGTCCTATTCTTGCTGGAAGCACAAGTGGTATATTCGCCGCATTGACAATAGTAAACCAAAGTCAACCGTCAGTTTCACATACAATTCCTATAATTGCAGATGAATTTGAGCATTTAACTTTTATATTTGTCTACTGATGCTTGCCTTGGATTAGTACCTTGGAGCACGCAGATGAAACAGAGAAGTAAGGAAACACTTTGTAGTCACTGACAGCTGTGCAGATCTTAGGAGGAGCATTCATCCTAATAAAAGGGACAATGCATGACCAGCAACCAGATGACCAGCGTCCACCGGCAAGTTGGGTGTGGCTACCAATCTGCTGTTGGGCGATTAGTACCAAACAAATCAGCATGCTCCCTCCTTCCATCTATAGTGCCTAGTGTGTTTTTCGAGGCTAACTTTGACCAAATATTAGAGCAATAATATATGACATGCAACTTACACAAAGTACACCGTTAAATTCGTGTGTGAAAGGAGCTTTCAATGATATAATTTTCACATTGTGCAACCTTGTCAATAGTTAAAGGCGGTCTTAAAAACGCATTAGGCTCTATATAAATGAAAGGAGAGAGTATATACAAATTGCCAGATCCGATGCAAGGTTGACATGCATACTTTTCAACCCACAAAGACCAAAAGAACTCCAAATATGTCTTCCCAACTTCTAGAACGGGGCTCCTTCCACTTTCCACATGGGCAATATAGAGAGAAGATGGCACCAGCGTTCACTTTTCTTGGCAGCACGCGACTGTGCAGGGCAGCCTCCACAGGGTGATTTCCCCGCAGCGGTAGATCAATAGCACGGCCGAAGATCATGCCGAATCAATCACTGATCCGCGGCAAGGCGCATGGTGGCGATAGAAGAATAGAAGGAGGTGAGAGCGGAGGCGCCGTGCGCCGCGACCCTGGAGGCAGCCGTGGGCGTGAGTAGACAGAGAGAGAGAGAGAGAGATGCAGTCTCCTGCGAGAGAGTTGAGACATGATTTTCTGGTTTGGGAGAGCCAAATTGACTCATCAGTTACGGGAAGTGGAAGAGGAAGAGATCCTACATATGGTTTGGGAGAGCCAAATTGACTCATCAGTTACGGAAAGTGGAAGAGGAAGAGATCCTACATAGTTATATATAATAACTAAACCGAGAGATTGTACGTAGTTATAACCGCTGAGGTGGCATATATGATGATGTGGATAGCTTGCATGTGAAGATAAATAAGGTAATGGGGTGAACTTCTTAGTTATATAGGATATCCATTTATTTTTCAAAAACAATAACATTTATTGTGTTGTCTAACGTACATAGTATAACTGGGTCATCAAACATTGAATAAAGGTAAACGCTTCCTATCTGTAGTCTGAAGGAACGACAGCGTCAGACCACTCGAACGCCGTCGATTCCTTCAAAAGCTGACGCTCAAGATTTTCACGCGGTTTGTAAAAAAAAATTCAAAAATTCCCCAAGCGGAAACCCTCGCGTAATCCCCTCCCCTGATCCCTCGCGACCCCATCATCCCTAATCGCTCGCACAACCCTAGCTATGCCTCCACATCCTCGCCTCGCGCGAGCCTCACGTCGCCAGATCCACTCCTCTGCCCATCTCCCATCACGACTTCACCGGCCAACTACGCCCACCTCGCCAGGCGACCTCACCGGCCAGCTCGATATGCCTCACATCTCCATCTCACCGGACAGCTTCCGCCCCCGTTCCTCCTTCGATCATCGTCGCCGAGCAGCAAGGCTGCCCCATAGACCTCTCCACCGGTGCGACCCCCAGGCAACGCTGCGCCATCCGGGCATTAGCAGGTCAAGCACCCCATCTGCCACTGCGTTTTGTCCTTTGCCAGGCTCCCTCGTCGATTCAATCGGCTGCATCCTGGGTTACACCGGCCAGCCGGAGAATAGGCATTTGGATTGCAAAAGTCCGCCCTATTTGAAGCAACCCATCTCCAAATCAAAGGTATGTGCGCTTCGCCCATCGCGCCAGATTTGGGGATTTGCAATTTTTGCAACAGAATAATTTGTGTAATTCATCCAGCAGCCGGATTTTATTATAATTGTTATTTATGTTCATTTGCCCGCCTAGTATTGTTATGAAAATTCATTTGTTTCAGCTTTTCTCCGCACTTCAAATCAATTTGAAAACTGTTATGATTTTTTTTATTTCAATGCATCATGTATACATAGCTCGTCATGGCATCATGCTTACTACTGCCAATGCCACCAACATATGCTTCTAAATTGTTCCCTTTTTGATACGGTCGTCTAGGAAAATGCTTCCATGCCAATGTCACCAACAGACACTAGTAGAAAAAGGGGCTTTCGTTTGGGCATGGCCAGCCCATTAGTCCCGATTCTTAAACGAACCGGGACCAACGGGTGCATTCGTCCCGGTTCGTGAGCCCAGGTGGCCGGCCGGGGCCTCGCGGGCTTTGTTCCCGGTTCGTCTGGACCCATTTGTCCCGGTTCCAGCCACGAACCGGGAGAAATGATTTGCCTATATATAGCACATCGCCAGCGAGCAGAGCACTCCACTCTGCTCTGGTTTTTGCTAGCCGACAAGGGGAGGGCATTTGGGTGCTCTAGCTCACTCCTATGCACATGAGGTGTTCGATGAAATGTCCGAGCCACACTAGTTAATATTTCTTCTCTCGAAACTCGACCTCCGAGCTCCATTTTCCCCGAGATTTTTCTAGATTTAGCGGTCCGTCACGTCCCGTCCCCGTCTTCACCGCCGTCGATCGTCCGCGTCGATCTCGTCGCCGGCACCACCATGGTGAGCCTCTTGTTCTTATCTTCTTTCTGAAGGTGGGCATTGGTACCGGTTCGTGCCACCAACCGGTACCAATTCCCCCCCCCCTTTAGTACCGGTTGGTGCCACCAACCGGGACCAAAGGCCGTCGCTTCCCGCCCTTTGGGCTGCTGAAAAGAGACCTTTGGTCCCGGTTGGTGGTACCAACCGGGACTAAAGGGGGCATTAGTCCCGGTTGGTGGCACCAACCGAGACTAATGCTTGGACTATATAACAAACACTTGTGAAAATTTTCAGTTTTCATCGCCAGTTGCCTCCCCCCCCCGCCATCAGGCTGCTCCACCTCGCCGTCTACGCCACCGCCGCCAACGCCGTCGCCTCCCCGAGCCCGCGCCGGCATCCCCGAGCCCGCCGTCCTCGTCGTCGCCGTCGCCGCGTGGCTCCCCGAGCCCACCACTCCTCGTCCCTGTCGCCGCGTGTCGTCCCGAGACCGCCGTCCCCGTCACTGCGTGGCTCCCCGTGCCCGCCGTCCTCGTCGCCGGACTCCTGCCATCGCTGCCCCCCTCGAAGTGAGAACCCCCCTTTCCCATGGTCCCGATCGAGCGCCGCTCTTGCGCCCGAGCGCCCCTTGCTCTCTGCCCCTGCTCCATGGTCGCCGCCGGCCCCGACGCATTGAAGAGCAGAAGGAGAGGAGAAGGAGAGGAGAGGAGAAGGAGTGGAGCAGCAGCAACACGCCGTCCAATTTTCTTAAATTTCTGAATTATTTTACAGATATGAACAGTGCATATGGAGGGTGTTTGATCAAATGCTAGATGGCTTTGGGCACTTTTAGAATTTATGATATTTTTTGTGGTGAGGTACTAATGCAAGACAAAGGTGATGGCAAAATTTCAGAATTTTTGGATTGGTTTAGAATAGGTTTTCAGCAAGGAATTTGATTCTGGTTCAAATTTCATTTGAATGAAATTTGAAAATTTTGAAGTATGGATCAGAAGGTTTTTGGTGAAATGGAGTGTGGGTACTGTCATGAAGTTGGAGTAATTTTTGTGGTTGTAAAAGAGTTAGGAAAATTTAGAATGTGCTAAATATGTCAAAAATGTTTTTTTGTTCATAGGAAGTTTTTTGTTCATAGAAAGTTTTTTGTTCATATACAGAAAGTTTTTATATATGACTATGGATATATGAGCAATGATGATCCATGGATGTATGCATTGATATATATGAGAAACAATGTTCATAGAATATTTACCAAGTATATATGTATTTTTGTTCATAGCATCTTTTTCCATTTATATATGTATGTGGCTATAGATGGATATATATGAGAAATGATGATCCATGGAAAAGTTTTACATATGCAAAAGTTACATTTTTAGAAAAGTTCTATATATCTAGCTAGGAAAGGAAGAAGAAGAAAAAGAAGGAGAGGAAAAACGAAAATAAGAAGAGGAAGAAAGGATAAGAAGAGGAGAAATAAATAAGAAGAGGAAAAAAGAAGAAAAAGAAGAGGAGAAGAAGAAAGGAATAGAGGAGAAGAAGAAAAAATAGATCTTCTTCTCCTCTTTTTTTTCTTTTTTTCTTCGATCTTCTCCTCTATTCCTTTCTTCTTCTCCTCTTTTTATTTCTTCTTCGTCTTTATTTTTTATCGGGTATGTCGTTGTCGATATACCCCTCCCCGATAACATTATTTTCCCATGTATGTATGTCGTCGTTGTCAATATATATAACTCCCTCCCAGATAACTTCGACATGATGGATGGTCGATATTTATACCCCCTCTCGACCGTGATAACTTATACCACGGGAGCACCTCCAGGCCCTCTCGCTCGACCAAAACTCTCGAGGACACCCAAACCCTTGAAAAAACGATGTCGGTCTCCTACCCCCTCCTGCCGCGCCCCTACCCGATCGACATACTCTCTTGAGGCCACCCAAATTTACCAAGTTAAAAGGGCATTGTCGTCGAGGCCACCCCGAACCCCTTGAAGCGTTGTTGAGGCCACCCCAAACCCTTGAAGCGTTGCCGAGGCCACCCCAAACCCTAGAGAAGCGTCGAGGCCATGCCACTAATATGATTCCTTATTGTGCTTAGCTAGCTAGTTCAACATTTGCCACTAATATATCCATCTGTCATGTTTGAATAATAATTGCCATGTTGTAAATATTTGCAGAAACTATGGATCCGCACCCCCGAGACGAAGCAAAAAAAGCGGTGTTGGTGGAGATAATCGCACACCGAAGTGATGTCGTCTTGTCGTTTCTCAACGACACATGCACCAATGGCCTGGAAAGACAGGATGAAGAAGCAGGCTACGACGATGATCAAACAATGGAGGACGAAGGACACCGTGATGACGGCTCCGGTGACCGAATGGAGGGGGAAGGACAGGATGAAGAAGCAGGCTCCGGTGACCGAACGGAGTCCGGCCAGGTATATATATTAATTAATTAAGCATGTGTTGACTATAGCTAATTGATGCATTAATTGTTTTTGGTATGTACACATATTAACTCTCTTCTTTTTCTTCTTTTCTAGCCCTCTGGATTGAGCAACACTTCGGTAACGAGACGAGGCCCGAAGAGAAAGTTGCGCACGGATGAAAGGTACACGATCATCAAAATTGATTGCGCTGGCCAACCGATTGAACCCCTCCGGACCAAGCAAAAATTTAATGCTCAGTGCGGGGTTCTAGTGAGGGACATGATCCCGATCAGCATCGAGCAATGGTTGAAGCCTAAGGACAAAGACTCTCAGGTGTCTTATGTCAGCGATAGGCAGAAAACTGATCTTTGGACCGCGCTGCAGGAAAATTTCACCTTTCCGCCAGAGGAGGATCCGGAGAATCCAATTAAAAAGCCAATGATCAAGGCTTATGCTCTTAAGAAGATGGCTGAGCTATTCAGGAGGTGGAAAAATGAGCTGAAATCATCGTTTGTCGACCAAGACAAGACTCCAGAATTCATCGGCCGATTTGAGAAGATCAAAGATCAGTGGCCCGAATTTGTCACCAAAAAGAAATCTAAGAGAGCAGTGAAGATGTCAGCGACAAACAAGAAAAATGCTGCAAAGAAGAAGCATCACCATCGCACGGGGTCAGGTGGCTACCTGAAAGCCCGGCCGTTGTGGGACAAGGCTGAGAATGAACTCATTGATAAAGGGATCGAACCAGAGACACGACGCTGGCCAGACCGTTGCAGGACTTGGTTCTTCGGGGTTGGGGGAAAATTGGACCCTGTAACAGGGAAGTGCGTTTGGACTGACGAGCAGCTGAACACACCCATCGAGAAGCTTCAGGAGTATATCGAAAAGGCGCAGCAAGGGACGTTCATTCCGGACAGAGAGAACGATGAGCTCACAGAGGCCCTCGGGAATCCTGAGCACCCCGGACGGACACGAGGCATGCCAGGCTCCCTTTCGTGGAAGGCTTGATTTCCCGACGCAGGCGGTTACAAACGTCGGGAGAGGAAGAAGAAAAAGGAGTTGACCCAACTATAGGCGCTGCACGCAAGGGTACAAGCGCTAGAGGAACGAGAGGCAGTTCGCAGCACGCGACCTGCCGAAGCTACACCCGAAGCTACCCCGCCATCTCAGCGGAGAAGCAGCGTGCCTTCCACGGAGCTGCTTCAGGAGCCTGTCTTCACGGCTCCTGCTAGCTACCCCGTAGATGCTATCACGGAGTCTCAGCATTGCCACCTTATGACGCAGTGAATGGAATTGAAAGTCAAGGCGGCTGTTGGCTCAGTTGCACCTCCTGAACCTGGCGCAACTTTTCACTGCCGGCCGATTCCAGAAGGATATGCTAGGGTGATGGTGGATGAAATCATAGAAGGATTTGAGGACCTCCAGCTTGACCACCCTACGGGTGAAGGGGAGACTCGGCTGGGTTCTTGTGTGAAGACTCCATGCCTATGGCGGAAGGAGCTCATCAACCTTCCGAACTGGATGCCTCCGCCTCCTCCTCCTTCTCCGGCGATTCAGGGCACTCCGCCTCCTCCTCCGGCGAGTGACGATCAAGGCATTCAGCCTCCTTCTCTGGCGCGTGGCGGCACTCCGCCTCCTTCTGCGCCTGCGTTGGCGCGCCCGAGTAGCCACCAACCTCCTCCTTCTCCGCCTCGCCAGCAAGGGCGGAAGAGACCCGCCGCCGCCCCGGCTGCTCCGGCGCGTCGTAGTCCTTCTCCTCCGCCTCGTAAGCAAGCACGAAAGAAGACAGCCGCAGCCGCTCCGTCTGCTCCATCGTAGTCCTTCTCCTCCGCCTCGTAAGCAAGCACGAAAGAAGACAGCCGCAGCCGCTCCGTCTGCTCCGGCATCTAGCAGTACAGCCAGAGGCGGGAGGCAATACAGATACGGTCCACCTCTCAAGCCTCTAGAGAAGTTACCGCACGAGAGGACCGAGGAGGAAAACGCGAAGATCGTGCGGACCGAAGTGAAGGACTTCTTTGAAGGGTTGAAAGCAAAGAGACATCCACCTCCGGAGGAGAAGGTAGATCCGGTGAAAGCAAATCGCACTATCGATGCCCTGAGGAAACCACCAAAGTCTCCGCCGAAAACCAACTATGAGCGCATTACTGAAAAGGCATATCTCGAAGCGGAGCGGTCGGGAAGTACTGTCAGTGATCAAAGGTTAAAAGAACGAGCAGCTGGGAAAAAAATTGCCCAGCTCGGCGAACAAGCAAACCAATCGTGCCCCCCGCTCAATGTGTCTAGCGACATCGTCGCTAATGCTCCGGGGATGGTGCCCGGTTATAGCAATCTTGGAGATTACCTGCCCGACGATGTACATTATGATTTCTTGGAGGTGGACGAACACAGATACGAGTACGGGAAGCCCCTCGTCAAAGATGAAAAATCTCTAACAATGATGATGCGAAGATTCCATAATTGGTACTTGAATACCTGCAGAGAGTCTGGGGGGACGAATACTTTGTATCTGAGAGTTAAAGAGGAGCACGACCTCGTTGGAACTAATCTGTTGCATGTTCCATTTGAGAAGTTCTTCCAGTTCTTCAATCAAAAGGCCCTCGATAAATTAACGGGCACTTCCTACTGTCTGTAAGTACTACTTCTGTCATTAAGTCTCTATATATAGCTCAGCTCTTTCATTGCATGTATTTATAATTATCCTCACTATATTATGCAGATTGAAGATCTTCGAGTGCAGAAAAGCAGAAATGTATGATATTGGGTTCATTAACACAAATCTCATAGATGAATTTCAGGTTAAAAAGAACGCCGAAGAGGCCGGGGCCAACTTGCTCAAATCATTGTTAATAAATCAAAACAAAGATTTAATACTCTTTCCTTACAACTTCAAGTGAGTGTTACTGTCGTGTGCATATTCGGTTTCCCTTATTACTCGAGCGAGGTTATAGTAATGTAATTGATGAGTTATGCATGCATGCGCAGCTTACACTATATTCTCCTGGAGATTAAGCTTGAGCGGGGACTAGTAACCGTCATAGACTCGAGACGAAAAGATCCCGAGACCTATGCGGACATGACTAAAATTCTCAACAAGTAAGTTCAATCGATCATTATCGCACCATATCGGCAACTTTTTGTTCATTTCCTGATATCTCAAGTAATAATTATTTTCTTTGTCTTGCAGGGTTTGGAAACAGTTCACCGCAGAAGCTCCGGGACTGCCGAAGGAGCTGCAATATAGATACCCGAAAGTAAGTACTACTAGCTAGCTAGTTGCGCGCATCTCCCGTTGATTCTAGCTACTTTCATCAATGTCATTTATAATGCTTCATTATCAGTTTGATTGACCTCTATTTCTCGTAAAGTGCTTGTGGCAGGAACAAGGGAATGATTACTGTGGATACTACGTGTGCGAGTTCATCTACAATGCGACTTTGGAAAATAAGCGGGGCTACTCTAAAAGACAATATGAAGTGCGTAAGCAATAATATTCACAATTTCATTTTATTACACCATCATTTCTGTTGAGTTTCATGCATATATGTGTATTAACCCCCTTCTTCAAATTAGACGTGGCAGATGCGGAATGAACTCCTACCACAAGATCACATGAAAGCAATTCAAGAGGAATTGGCGGGATTCTTTCTTGACCACGTCATCAATAAAGCCGGAGAATACCATGTGGAAGTTGAGTTCAAATGCTAGGGGATTGTAAGAGATCTTACATATTGTATATGCATGTAGCCAGTAGCGTCGGATAGATAATACGAAAACTTGTTGTTCGACCAATCTCTCAGAGAAGGAGAGGTCGATCACTTCTCTCGGTATGCATGACGAACTTCTGTACTTAATGGTTTCCTTCATTTTTTTACTAGCTAGCGTGTCGAGGGCCTCTCTATGTATAATACGTAGCGTCGACCAAGCTCGGAGATAAGAGAGGACACTTCTCTCTATTAATTAATTAGCTACCTAACGCAATATATGAAACACCTTAATTAACCATACAAAACCCCCAAATCCACCCCCCCTTTCAGAAAAAAAACAAAAAGCCTAGCCCCTGAACAGCTGACGCGTGGGTGCCTATTGGTCCCGGTTGGTGCCACCAACCGGGACTAAAGGGCTCGCAGCACCGGCCACGTGGAGGCCCATCTGTCCCGGTTAGTATAAGAACCGGGACTAAAGGCCTAGGCATTAGTAACGACCCTTTAGTCCCGGTTCCCCAACCGGGACAGATGGGCCTTATGAACCGGGACAAATGGCCCTTTTTCTACTAGTGAGATGCTTCTAAATTGTTCCCTTTTTTATACGTTCATCTAGGAAAATGCTTCCATGGCAATGTCACCAACAGATGCATCCTCGTCATGGCATCAAGCTTACTACTGCCAATGTCATGTGTTGTATTATTGAGTCTCATATTTCATGCTTCCTACATTTTTTTGTGGGATTCGTGCTGCCTACATTCTTGATGTCATCAGTCAACAAATATATATTTTAGTCCTAATATATATGGCTTCCATACAACTAATTGCACCACAAAGCGAATCTATCACTTTATTCCATGTAACACATTTTTCTCAGAAATGCTAACACATTACATTCCTTATGTTGTCAGGTGACACTCAACAATGACTAAAAAGGAGTCGTCCATGTTTTCCAAAAATCCATGCTTCCAAGTAATACCACTTATATGCCCAGTGCACTATTTTCATGCTTCCTAGCCATTGTGCTTCTACATTGTTACAGATATGCTTCTTCGGGTTATAGTGTATGCTTCAATTGGTGAATAGCAACCGGTTGGAAAGTAGTAAATTATTACTTCTTGTTAGCATCAAATCATTGATTTTGTGGTGGCCATGCCTCATACTTTTTTGATCTCTCAGTTCTCACATATGTTTCTATGCCGATTAGGAGGCGCCCGCAGATCAAGACTTGTTATGTCTACTTCGGAGAAGAAGAGTCAAGTTCACACACCGATTGCTATGACCGAGACGTTTGGGTTGTCGGCGTAGATAGCGTCAAGGACCTTATAGTGTAGAAGATGAAGGCGCTCGGGCAGGGGTACTGAAACTTCTACCCACCGGCATCGTGGTTCACGCCTTTCATCACATGATGGCTATGTCATATTTGAATTAGTCGAATTTGATGGATGGGAGTAATTTGATTTTGCCTATTGAAGCATACTCTAATTGGACAGTAGCAATTTTTTTTCTTTCATTGCAAACAAATCCCTAACTTGTACACTATGAAACATGTGTAACTTTTATTAGAAATATATTTATCTTTGATTGAAGCAAGATCATATTTTGTTGCTATAATTCTCGGGTCAATTTAAACAAGATGTGTGATGCTTCTCAAACATGTGGGTATAATTTTATTTTTGATGGGAGGATGTCCCAAGCAATTCTCTTCATGATGGAAGCAAGACAGTGATGCTTCTGAAACGTAATATCATTCTACAAAGACGTAAAATTTGCAATAACCACAGAAAAAAACTTTATAACGAGTGGAAAATTATTTTTTGCTGTAAAAGAAGCAAACACTAATTAATTTGTTGAGGAGAAAGAAGACAAGAAATAACAAAGGTGGAAGCATGAATTAATTACATGGGATGCAAATCTGAATAACATGGGAAGCATTGCTTCGTAAGGAATCTTTTTATATGTGTACATACTCTACTTCGTAGGGAATCTTGTTGCCTAAAATTTGTAAATTGTTTCCTAAAATCTGGAGCAATGCACGTAGTCAGGGATCCATACCCGTGATTTATGGAAGCAGTCCACGGCCGTGATTTATGGAAGAAGTCCCAGGGCCTCGTTTTAATGGTGGAAGCACTCAATTAGGAAACAGATATCATCTCGCGCGAGGCCAAAGCAGCAAATCGGACACCCACCTATCTTTTGATCCAACGGTGTAGGACTAGTCTGATAGATGCACAATATCAGTAGTCTGATGCTTAGTGCTGCCCTTGGATAAATGATGTCATATTGTAGTAGTTGGTTGTGATTCATGTTGGAAAACAAGATGTCTTGAGTTCAACTCCTTGCAGGTTTTCTTTCCTTTTATTCTGCTTTTAACCTTTCTTGCTTGTATTTCTTTTTTCATGTATTATTATCTATAGATCCTCATTTCCTTTCTTCCAATTCTGTAATTGCATTATAATAGAACCCTATTACATATCTTACATATTGTTGTTATTTTCATATGTCTCTCTACATTGAGATATTTTGACATTATGAACTGCAAATATACGCTACAATTATGTTTGTGTCAAATGCATTTATGACAAGGAGCATGTTTGCAATTATTCACCGTGCTAAATATTGATGTATGATCTTGTGTTTAATTAAAAATCGGAGAAGTTATTTGAAGAACGCTATTTTTTGTAATAGATCCGAACGACCTAGCAATCATTCGATCCTAATCGCGCCTGTGATTTCACTCCGTACCATCACTTTTACTCTCGCAAAAAGGTGCCCGTCTGTATTGTGATTAGAAACAGCTTAGGCTGTTTTTTAATTATGAACGCTCCCGCTGCTGAGTTCAGATTTTCTGATCGAGCCGCCTATCCCGTAAGTGAAAAACACATGTGGGGTAGGAAGACCCAGGTAGCATTCCTACTCCAAGGGGGCGCATGTCTAAGGATAGGTTCCAAAACTTGCAGCAAAAGTAAATCAAGAGAAATTAACTGGGATGGTTGTCAGCTTGCTCAGAGTGGAAGAGAAGTCATAAAATAAATCGCCCAAGCGATCCCCACATATGTTATTAGTGTGTTTAAACTACCGGCGTCCACTTGTGAGGACCTCATGAGAATGATACAGAATTTCTTTTGGGGAGTTGAGAAGGGGGAGAGAAAGATGCATTGGTGTGCTTGGATCAATTTGATAAAACCAAAGGCGCAAGGGACTGTTGGAAATATGAGCAATTTACCAAATGATTTTATTAACAGAAATACTAGATAAAGCATGACTAATATAGCCGCGATAAAGCAAGTCATGCAATCTGACGGAGAGAAAGTAAATAGCATCTGCATATATGAACTTGAACTAAACACATCTAGAACAGGCACTAGATGAAGTTGCATATATGAAGTAGAACCTATCATATGTAGGGCAGAAACTAGAGCAAAGAACTGTGTCATGACATCTAACAGAAAGAGCAAGAACACGTACGGGACAGCAGCAGCAGAAGCACTGGACTCGGGGTCGACATCCTCTCCAGCCATGTCGTTGCTGAGGTAGTCGACGTCGGGGAAGAAGTCGTCGTCGGGGAAGTAGTCGTCGGAGTCCGTGATGAAGAAGCCAGTAGTCGCACAGAGCGCTCCCCAAAAACCTTATCACCCTTCTCCCGTACAGGACTCAAAAGGTGCGGTTCCGGAGGCCTACTGTCCCGACCTGCGGTGCTCGGAACTTTGTGGCGAGAGGAAGAGGAGCTTCTGGTGTGTCTCTCTGGAGAGGAGCGACCTCTCTTATATAGGCACAGGAGAAGGACGCGAATAGGCTGCGGCGGGAGGTGAAGCAACGGAGGGAGACGAAACGAACAGGCAGCGGCCGAAGAGGCGCGCCGTTCGAATTCAGTGTCCACTACAGAAAACGTTTCAGCTCCCGCGTGACCTTTCGTATACCCGTCTTGCGTGGCAAAAATTTAGACATCGGCTCGGCTCATTCCCGCAACCCGCGGCACGTCGTGATGAGGCGTGGCGAGGCGGGCGGCGGAGGAGGAGCGCGCGTGGATGTCCCTCTTGTTCTGATACTCATACAAGTGGGGAAAGAACCTCCCTTATAAAGAGGTCCAACTCCCTCTAAACTAGCAATGTGGGACTAAACTTTTGTTCCACCTCTTGCCTTGCACGAATGGGCTGCGTGAGCCTCTAAGATTTATTAGGAATTTCTAAAACTGCTATTGGGCTAGGCCCAAAATAGACAAAATTCCAGCAATCCCCCACCAGATCCCAGAGGCACACAAAATTTGCCTTTGGTTCCAAAACACTGTTTTATATACCGGTACTGCAGTGGAGACTGTTAAGTTGAACTTCCACCTAGAACTCTATGCTACACTAGTAAGCAACTTGAACAGTGGCCTAGGCCTTGAACTGCAAGTTTTTGCGAATCTAGCTTCACATAAAGCCTTGACCGATATGTGGCTACTGTGGGTCTTCCCCGCGGGTGGAGCTTATGCGTCATACTCCGAGACCTTTCATGAGTTTACTAGAGAGAACCCTACTCTCACAGATTGCGACGTTTAACAATCAGACTCATATAGGTGTGTTCTTCAAAAGATGTTCTGCAGGACAACATCTCTGCTTAAAAGAGCCACTTAGAACACATTAAGATATACATCAACCTGCCATGCAGATTAGAAGAGTCTTGCATCTTCATGGAGTGGTATTGTTAATAGTAAGGATACTCTCCTCTCAGTTGACCAACAGCTTGTCTTCAACATCTAATTCACGGGATCTCCGATCACAAAGAATAGGTTACCACTGTGAACAACTCATATTGTGGGTCTCATACCCATCTCCCTCGATGCATTATCTATCACATTATGTGATAGACCCTTAGTAAAAGGATCTGCCAGATTTTTAGCCATTTGGATATAATCCAATGCAATAACTCCAGAGTTTCTCATTTTTCTAACAGACTTTAACCTTCTCTGAACATGTCTTGATGACTTCACGTTATCCTTTGAGCTGCTCACTTTCGTGATCACAGTTTGATTGTCGTAGTTCGTAAGGATACCCGGTACAGGTTTTTCAACAACCGACAAGTCATTCAAGAGCCGGCGAACCCAATCTGCTTCGACCGTAGCTGTATCTAGTGTTGTGAGTTCTGCTTCCATTATTGACCTCGTTAAGATGGTCTGCTTGCAAGACTTCCAAGAAACAGCGCCACCTCCATGAGTGAATACATACCCGCTCGTGGCCTTTATCTCATCAGCATCTGAGATCCAGTTTGAGTCACTATACCCTTCAAGCACCTTTGGGTGCCCAGTGTAGTGAATTCCATAATTCGCAGTGCCTTTCAAATAACACAAAACTCTTTCTAGAGCTTTCCAATGCACATCTCCTGGTTTTGAGACAAACCGACTCAGTTTGGTAACAACAAAAGAGATGTCAGGTCTTGTAGCAATGGCTAAGTACATAAGCGAGCCAATAATCTGAGAATATTTTAATTGATCTCTAGCAATTCTTCGATTCTTTCGAAGTAACACGCTCGCATCATATGGTGTTGGAGTGGGCTTGCAGTCACTATAGCCAAAGCGACTCAAGATCTTTTCCACATAGTGAGATTGAAGCAATGTTATCCCACCATCATCGTCTCTCAACAACTTGATGTTTAGAATGACATCAGCCACTCCTAAATCCTTCATCTCAAAGCAACGAGATAGGAAATCCTTGACCTCCTTAATAACATTCAGATTTGTTCCAAAAATCAGTATGTCATCAACATACAAGCAAAGGATAACTCCCTTGCCCCCACCATGGCGATAGTACACACATTTGTCAGCTTCGTTTACAACAAAGCCTGCAGCTGTTAAAGTTCTTTCAAACTTCTCATGCCACTGTTTGGGTACTTGCTTAAGTCCGTACAAAGACTTCAGCAACTTGCACACTTTCCCTTCCTGACCATCTATTACAAACCCATCTGGTTGTTCCATATAAATTTCCTCGTCCAACTCTCCATTTAGGAAAGCAGTCTTAACATCCATTTGATGAACGAGGAGACCATGTGAGGCAGCTAGTGAAAGTAGAACTCGAATAGTGGTCAGTCGAGCCACAAGTGAGTAAGTATCAAAGAAGTCTTCACCTTCCTTTTCGGTATAACCCTTAGCCACGATCCGAGCCTTGTACTTTTCAATAGTACCATCAGGCCTAAGCTTCTCCTTGAATACCCATTTGCATCCTATAGGTTTGCACCCATAAGGACGATCAGTTATCTCCCAAGTTTCATTCGCCAAGATGCAATCCATCTCGCTACGAACCGCTTCCTTCCAGTAGTCAGCATCTTAAGATGCATAGGCCTCTGAAATAGAACTGGGAGTGTCATCTATGAGATACACAAGAAAATCATCACCAAAGGACTTTGCAGTCCTCTGTCTCTTGCTCCTAGTAGGAACTTCATTGTTTTCCTCCACAGGACTTTCAAAGTGTTCCATCGAAATGGCAGGTTTGGTAATTGTAACTGGTTCCTGATTTGATGAACTAGGCATCTCCTGATTAGATGAGGTAGCCATATCCTTCATGGGAAAGATATCTTCACAGAAAGTCACATCATTCGACTCCATGATCGTACCGACATGCATGTCAGGTACCTCCGATTTTACAACAAAGAATCTATAGCCAATGCTATGAAAAGCATATCCCAGGAAAACACAATCCACAGTCTTTGGTCCAAGCTTCCGCTTCTTTGGAATTGGAACATTGACTTTCGCTAAACAACCCCATGTTCGCAGATAAGAGAGTTTTAACCTTTTCTTCTCCCATTCCTCGAATGGAGTTATCTCTTTCTTCTTTGTGGGGACTCGGTTTAGGACATGACATGCTGTCAATATCGCCTCCCCCCACCATGCCTTAGAGAGACCCGAAGTGTCTAACATGGCGTTAACCAAATCAGTTAGAGTACGGTTCTTTCTTTCGGCCACCCCATTTGACTGAGGTGAGTAGGGAGGCGTCCTCTCATGGATTATACCATGTTCCGCACAAAAAGCGTCAAATTCATTGGAAAAATACTCTCCACCACGGTCGGACCTAAGCCTCTTGATTTTTTGATCAAGTTGGTTTTCCACTTCAGCTTTATAGATCTTGAAAAAGTTCAAAGCCTCATCCTTAGATTTCAGAAGATACACACAACAGTATCTAGTGGAGTCATCAATTAACGTCATGAAATATTTCTTTCCACCTTTTGTCAAAACACCATTCATTTCACATAGATCTGAACGTATGAGCTCTAGTGGTGCAAGATTTCTCGTTTCCGCAATCGTGTGAGACTTACGAGGTTGCTTAACTTGCACACACACTTGACACTTAGATCCCTTGACAGTGGTGAAACTAGGGATTAAGTTCAACTTTGCTAGTCGCGACATGCAACCAAAGGTAACATGACAAAGACGTGAATTCCACACATTTGATTCACTATTGTTGCAAATATGATTAACAACTTCATTGCAAACGTCTGATAAGGATAAACGAAACAGGCCTCCTGACTCATAACCTTTACCAACAAAGGTTCCATACTTGGATATTACAAATTTATTCGACTCAAAGACAAGCTTGTAGCCATCTCTACACAGAAGAGATCCGCTAACAAGATTTTTATTGACGGAGGGGACATAATGCACGTTCTTCAGCCGCACGATCTTCCCCGAAGTAAACTTCAGATCGACCGTGCCAACACCACGAACAGAAGCACTTGAACCGTTGCCTATCAGCACGGTTGAAGTCCCTGCGTTCTGATAAGAAGAAAACATGGAAATATCACCGCATACATGCACATTAGCACCCATGTCAATCAACCAATCAGGAGAATGACATACTGAAAGAATAGTGGGAAATATACCATACCCAGCATCCTTCATATCAGTGTCTCCAATGATAACATTAGCGGTCTTGCCGCCTTTCCCAGGATGACGCTTGTCATAGCGATTAGGGCAACTAGGAGCCCAATGATCAGGATCCCCACACACATGACAAGCACCTTTCTTCTTGTCATTCTTCTTCTTGAAGTTCGTGTGTTGCACAGCCTTGTTCTTCCCATCAAACTTTGCTTTACCATCAAACTTGCCCTTGTTCTTGAACTTGTGGGGCTGGAAGTTCTTCTTCTGTACCAGATTGGCACTAGATCCTCCCTCAATACCTCGAGCACGTGTGTCCTTTGCTCTCGCCTTTTCTTCCACATCAAGAGTACCAATGAGATCCGGGACGGAAAACTCCTGTCTCTTATGCTGCAGTAAGGTAGCAAAGTTCCTCCATGAAGGAGGAAGCTTAGTGATAATACCTCCGGCAACAAACTTGTCCGGTAGCATACAACTGAAGTGCTCAAGTTCTCTAGCAAATGACTGTATCTCATGAGCTTACTCAACCACGGAGCGCTCTTCAGTCATCCTGTAATCATAGAATTGCTCCATGATGTACAGCTCAGTGCCAGCATCCGAGACCCCAAACTTGGCCTCGAGTGCATCCCACATATCTTTTCCATTATCAATTGACGCATAAGCATCAACTATGTTCTCACCAAGAACACTCAAGGGAGCAGCCTTAAACAGAGTATCCATTTTCTGAAAGGCTTGTGCCTGTTGAGCATCAAGCTCTCCTTTAGGTTTGCCAAGAGTGGCGTCATAGCAACTCATGGTTTGAAACCATAAGACTGCTCTCACGTGCCACCTCTTATAGTGGATACCCTCAAACATAGGAGGTCTCATGGAAGCAACAAAACCACTCGGGGTAAATTGCCTATAATAAGGTTTTTGGATTGTTGGAAATATGAGCAATTTACCAAATGATTTTATTAACAGAAATACTAGATAAAGCATGACTAATATAGCCGCGATAAAGCAAGTCATGCAATCTGACGGAGACAAAGTAAATAGCATCTGCATATATGAACTTGAACTAAACACATCTAGAACAGACACTAGATGAAGTTGCATATATGAAGTAGAACCTATCATATGTAGGGCAGAAACTAGACCAAAGAACTGTGTCATGACATCTAACAGAAAGAGCAAGAACACGTACAGGACAGCAGCAGCAGAAGCACTGGACTTGGGGTCGACATCGTCTCTAGCCATGTCGTTGCTGAGGTAGTCGACGTCGGGGAAGAAGTCGTCGTCAGGGAAGTAGTCGTCGGAGTCCGTGATGAAGAAGCCAGTAGTCGCGCAGAGCGCTCCCCAAAAACATTATCACCCTTCTCCCGTACAGGACTCAAAAGGTGCGGTTCCAGAGGCCTACTGTCCCGACCTGCGGTGCACGCCGCAAGCCGGGATGGGGAAGAACGTAGCAGCAGCGCAGTGCTCGGAACTTTGTGGCGAGAGGAAGAGGAGCTTCTGGTGTGTCTCTCTGGAGAGGAGCGACCTCTCTTATATAGGCACATGAGAAGGACGCGAACAGGCTGCGGCGGGAGGTGAAGCAACGGAGGGAGATAAAACGAACAGGCAGCGGCCGAAGAGGCGCGCCGTTCGAATTCAGTGTCCACTACAGAAAACGTTTCAGCTCCCGCGTGACCTTTCGTATACCCGTCTTGCGTGGCAAAAATTTAGACATCGGCTCGGCTCATTCCCGCAACCCGCGGCACGTCGTGATGAGGCGTGGCGAGGCGGGCGGCGGAGGAGGAGCGCGCGTGGATGTCCCTCTTGTTCCGATACTCATACAAGTGGGGAAAGAACCTCCCTTATAAAGAGGTCCAACTCCCGCAATGTGGGACTAAAGTTTTGTTCCACCTCTTGCCTTGCACGAATGGGCTGCGTGGGCCTCTAGGATTTATTAGGAATTTCTGAAAATGCTATTGGGCTAGGCCCAAAATAGACAAAATTCCAGCAGGGACTTGGCTTTCATGACCTACGCCTTTTTAACCAAGCTTTGCTCGCTCGCCAAGCATGGCAGCTCTTGACCAATCTGGAGAGTTTGTGTGCTCGTATTTTTGAAAGCGAGGTACTACCCGAACGGAAGCTTGGAAGATACGGTTTTCTCAGGAGGAGCTTCGGCGACTTGGCAGGCAGTTGAACATGGGCTGCAACTTCTCAAGTCTAGCTTAGTACGGCGCGTGGGGAACGGCAGGTCCATTATAATTTGGCGAGACCGATGGACTCCACGGGATGGGGGAGGACAACCACAAGGCCGAAGCCGTCTCCACCGGTTGTCTGATTTGTTGGATAATCATGGTGGCTGCCGTATGGACGTCATTCATGACACGTTCCTTCCGGTGGATGCACAAGAGAATGCCAAAATTTGAACTTCACATCGTATGGGTGAGGATCTTCTTGCGTGGGGACCGCAGTGGAATGCTTGCTTCAAGGTACAGAGTTCTTACCGACTTGCTCTGGAGGATCATCTTCGGTAGCGGTGAGCAGGGCACCGGATGGGCGACGAGCCATCTGGGCTTCTATATGGAGGAGCCCTGCTCCTCCTAAGGTTCGCACCTTCACTTGGCGTTTGATCACAGATTGTCTACCTACATGGGTTAATAAATAACGACGCGGTTTGGAAGTCTTTGAAGACTGCCCCCCTCTGCGCGATGGAGCCAAAGGACACGTTTCATGCATTTTGAAGATGTCCTAGAACGATGGCACTTTGGCAAGCGATGTCAGAACAGTGGCGGATCCCCCTGCCGGCTTTGTTTCAGCGGACGGGCTCTGAGTGGCTTGCCCAAAAGCTTTGTGACCTGTGGGACACGGAGAGATTGGAGCTCATGATGACACTATGGTGTTTCTAGCACGTTCGCAATGAGATACACACACCATAAAAGGCCACCCCCAGTTGAAGCATCCAAGAGGTATCTTCTAAGCTACGTGGACTCACTAATTGGTGTGCAACCCACGTGCTGATCCAGTTAAAGGAAAGCAAGTTGTGGATGTGGTGACTCCCAACAAGCCATTACCGCATGCTCAGGCCATCAATGGTGCCCCACCCAGGTGGTCTCCTCCGGCTCAAGGATGGGCAAAATTGAACGTTGACAGATCGTTCTGCGCCACATCAGGAACTGCGAGGGCGGGCATGATTCTGCGCAGCTCCACCGGCGGCATCATTTTCTCATCATGTAGATAGTTGCGCACATGTACAGAACCATTGGAGGCTGAGCTCTCAGCTTGCATGGAGGGCATCAACCTCGCCCTGCAATGGACGGAGATGCCGATAGAAGTAGAGACGGACTGCCTTGTCGCTCTTAACATAATTAATGGCCCGGATAGGGACCGGTCTCGTTATACCATGTTGGTTGATCAAATTCAAAGGCTTTTGAGGGAAGGGAGGATGTTCAAGCTATCACATGTTCGTAGGGAACATAATGGTGCAAGCCATTATCTGCCCTCCTTTGGACGGACAAAAGGTCGCACTGTGGTGTGGTTGGGTTCAGGACCAGGAGACGTCCCTGATATTTGTAAGAATGACTTATGTCCTGATTGATGAAATAAAATCTTCCTTTCACCCGCAAAAAAAACATGTGGGATCTCTCGATTTTTTTGGATCCGCTTTTTCATAGGTGAGAACCGCTGCTGCTCCTGAGTGATTATTGTTAGAGATACGATAGGCAAATCAACTCGACGAAGAACAAAGAACAAGCAGGGGACACGAGATTTTAACGTGGAAAACCCCTCCAACACGCAGGGGAAAAAACCACGGGCGCCAGCCAGCCAAACTTCACTATATCGGGGGAGGTTACAAACGCCAGGGATTTACAACTGATCAACTTATCCCGTGCGGGGGCTTACAAGAGGTATATATAACACAGGTGACCTAGGTCAATACTGATCCGTACCGCGCGGGGTCTTCGCCCCCCCCTTCGGCCCAAGCCTACCGGCGACGGGCCTCGCTCCGCTCGCTCGTCAGAAGTTAGCCTCCCTCTTTATACTTAAATTTGGAGCATAACATAACAAACTCCACCTTGAGACGAATTCCATCTTGTAGCATGAATGAGAACCTACTCCCTGAACAATAAAGGAAACACTTTCGGCGCCAAACATGCACTAGGGTTAATGAGCTATACCAACTAAGTCCAAGCAAAGCTCAAACTTAGCAACAGGAACTGGCTTTGTCAACATATCAGCAGGATTATCATGAGTACTAATCTTGCATAACTTCAGTTTACCTTGCTCAACAATGTCTCGAACATAATGATATTTGACATCAATGTGCTTTGTTCTCTCATGAAACTCTGACTGTCACAAAACAAGTTAATGCAAGAATTATCTCCACAAAGCTCAACATACAAACCTTTCAGCCAAACTGATTATTTGCATGCTTCTGCAATAGCCATGTATTCCGCTTTGGCCCAAGCCTACCGGCGACAGGCCTCGCTCCGCTCGCTCGTCAGAAGTTAGCCTCCCCCTTTATACTTAAATTTGGAGCATAACATAACAATTATGTTACCTATATTTTCTGAATATGACATGTATTTTGTAGGATTCAAACCTTACTGTTGGGGTTTCTAAAGTGGACAAATGACCTACTCACCTAGCATTTTTTACTGTCTAATTGATGAAAACTAAGTTATTTGCCGTGTTTTTTTTCCTATAGTTCTAGTAAAAACATTTATTTATATGGGTTTATTCATGAGGCCACACTACTAGGGAAAACCTTATACACAGAAGCTTACCAGTAGTGCTGGTAAAAAAAGTGCTACTGCTATTTACCGGTAGCGCCTGGTCACAAAACGCGCTACACCTAAGGTTATAGCAGTAGCGCCTCTGTAAGAAAAAGCGCTGCTACTACAATTCCCACACTGTTCTCGGTAAGCTAGGAATAGTAGTAGCAAGCTTGGGTAAAACGTGCTGCTGCTAAGTTGGTTGTAGCAGCGCGTTTTCTAGGAAAAGCGCTACTGCTAATGAAAAGAAAATAAAATAAAAAACATATAGAAAAGTAAATGAAAATGAAAGAAATAAAAAGGGAGAAAGGAAAAAATAAAATGTAAAGGAAAATAAAAGAAAAAGGAAAATAAAGGAGAAAGGCATAGCAGTAGCATGCTTTCAGAACAAGCGCTATAGTTAATGTAGCAGTAGCGCGTTCCTTGTACCCCCGCTATAGATAATTTCCTTAAATAAAGGAGAAAGGAAAAATAAAAGTAAATAACAAAAGGAAAAGGAAAAGGAACAAAGAAAAGAAAAAGGAAAATAAATAGTACTGCCTATAGCAGTAGCGCGTTTTGGCAGACAGCGCTATAGCTAAGTTAGCTATAGCGCTTTTCTGGGCCAGCGCTACCGCTATTTTTCACTTAACACCCGCGCGATTTTTCTTCCCCCAGCGACTTCCCCCAAATCCCCCCTCTACTGTCGCTGCCGCCGTCACCCTTCGTCGCCATCTGCTGCCGTGCGCCCTCCCGTTGCCCTCCGCACGCCGTTTGCTGCCCTCGGTGGTCGTCTGGTGCCCGCCCTCCGCCATGTGTCTGAGCCCCGACCCCGACCTCGACGCCGCGCGCCCCCTCCCTTGGCCGCTCTGCCTCCTCCTGCTCCCTAACTCCGCCGGCGCCCGAGGTGAGCACGCCTACACCTCCTCCTCCTCACCTACCTCTGCCTAGCTAAGGTTCCTAGGGTTCATCGAACTTTAGGGTTCATCAAATTAGCTAGGGTTCATCTAATTAGTTAGGGTTCATCAAATTAGCTAGTACTTGTAGATGTTTAAGTAGTTTTATAGTTGTTCTGCACCCAATGTTGTTAACTAAATATAATTTTTAGGAAAAATTCATATATGCTTAAGTAGTATACTAAATATAATTTTTAGGACAAATTTGTATATGCTTAGATGTTAATTAGGGCGGTAGGGTTTAGTTTAGAGAAAAAAATTCAATATAAGAACATAAATTTCTATTAGTGCTGCAAGTCTAGTAGGTTCTTAATTTTTACTGATTTTTTATTATGACAGAAATTTAGGACATGATTTGAATTGAGTTCTAGGGTTCATAATTTGAAATTTAGGACAGAAATTGAGTTTTAGGGTTCATAATTTATATTAGGATATAATTTTTATTAGGACAGCAATTTAGGACAGAAATATGTAAAGGTTATAGGTTTCTAGGGTTCATCCATCTACATTTGGTTTTTTTAATTGAGTTTGAGAGCATGAGATTTCTGTAGATTTTCTTGAAGTGTCAAACACTAGGAGATGCAAATTTGAAGTGGTCATGTTATATGTAAATTCATCAATAGTGTTTGCTCATGTATATCTACTGTTGTAGTTGCTCATGTACAGGTTCTTAAGTGGTCCTGTTATATGCAACATTGAAGTGGTTCGATTGTGCCCAAGTGGCCTTTTGTTGTTTGCAGGGAATGATTCCGAGTGACCTATGTTTTTCCAGAATGTTGATTCATTTCGTTCCGGCAAATTTTAGGCGCTCGATTTGTCCACTTTGTAGCAAAGGTCATGCCGAAATGTTCCATGATTTTTGGCATGACTTGTGCTACAAACAAGGACATATCGAGTGCTCGGGATTTGCCGCAAGAGGAATGAATCAACATTCCTGCAAAACATAGGCCTTTTTTATGTCATTATTCATTTTATTAGGTCTGGAATTAATTGAGTAGATTTAGCCGTAGGAATGGCCAGCAATGATGAAGGACAGTGTTGTGGTGATTGCAACGTCTACGAGGCGGCCGACGCCTATTTGAACTTCTCGAGGAGCAACAGTTGTTGTAGTGCCCACCTATCACATCCGAAACTGAGACCGACATCGAGGCCGGTGCTGAGACCGACACCGGCACCGACTCCGGCGCCGAGACCGGCACCAAGACTGGCAAAGCCGGTATAGAACCAAAACTGAAGAGGATACGACGCCAAAAACAGCTCAACACTACTAGGCTGGTGGTCACGAAGGTGGACTCCGGCAATTTTGAGCCAAAAGAGTATGCGGTAGCGTGCATGTGCTATGGCAATCAAATAGGCTGCATCCTATGGGCAACCACCACTATAAATGATGAGAAATTAAAGAAGATACCAAATATGGAGCACTGGTGTCTGCTAGGACTACGTCGGTATTTCCCCAAAGAGGAAGGGATGATGCAGCGCAGCAGCGGTAGGTATTTCCCTCGGTGATGAAACCAAGGTTATCGAACCAGTAGGAGAACCAAGCAACACAACGTAAACAACCCTGCACACAAGTAACAAATACTCGCAACCCGACGTGTAAAAGGGGTTGTCAATCCCTTTCGGGTAATGGCGCCTGAGATAGGCAAACGGACGTGAGAGAGTAGTAAATATTGATAGATCGAATTGCAGCAAGGTATTTTTTATTTTTGGTTTAATTGATCTGAAAATGAAAGGCAAATAAAATAGATCGCAAAGGCAAATAATATGAGAAAGAGACCCAGGGGCCATAGGTTGCACTAGTGGCTTCTCTCGAGAAAATAGCAAACGGTGGGTGAACAAATTACTGTTGGGCAATTGATAGAACTTCAAATAATCATGACGATATCCAGGCAATGATCATTATATAGGCATCACGTCCAAGATTATTAGACCGACTCCTGCCTGCATCTACTAGTATTACTCCACACATCGACCGCTATCCAGCATGCATCTAGTGTATTACGTTCATGGAGAAACGGTGTAATGCAATAAGAACGATGACATGATGTAGATAAGATCTATTTATGTAGAAATAGACCCCATCGTTTTATCCTTAGTAGCAACTATACATACGTGTCGGTTCCCGTTTTGTCACTCGGATCAAGCACCGTAAGGTCGAACCCACTACAAAGCACCTCTTCCCATTGCAAGATAAATAGATCAAGTTGGCCAAACAAAACCCAAATATCGGAGAAGAAATATGAGGCTATAAGAAATCATGCATATAAGAGATCAAAGAAGAATCAAATAGCTTTCATGGATAAAAAGATATATCTGATCATAAACTCAAAGTTCATCCGATCCCAACAAACACACCGCAAAAAGAGTTACATCATATGGATCTCCAAGAGACCATTGTTTTGATAATCAAAAGAGAGAGAGGAAGTCATCTAGCTACTAACTACAGACCCAAAGGTCTATAAAGAACTACTCACGCATCATCAGAGAGGCACCAATGGAAGTGGTGAACCCCTCCGTGATGGTTTCTAGATTGGATCTAGTGGTTCTGGACTCTACGGCGGCTGCAATTGATTTTTGTCGACTCCCCTAGGGTTTTTGGAATATTGGGGTATTTATAGAGCAAAGAATCGGTTCAGGGGGCACCCGAGGTGGGCACGACCGACCAGGGCGCGCCTGGGCCTCCTGGTGCGCCTTGGTGGGTTGTGCTCCCCTCGGAGCACCCCCAGGCGCTTCTCCGGCCCACTGGACGTCTTCTAGTCTAAAAAAGATCCATAAAAAGTTTCGCTATGTTTGGACTCCTTTTGGTATTGATTTCCTGCGATGTAAAAAACATGCAGAAAACAGCAACTGGCACTTGGCATTATGTCAATAGGTTAGTACCAAAAAATGATATAAAATGACTATAAAATGATTATAAAACATCCAAGATGATAATATAACAGCATGGAACAATAAAAAATTATAGATATATTGGAGACGTATTAGCATCCCCAAGCTTAATTCCTACTCGTCCTCGAGTAGGTAAATGATAAAAACAGAAATTTTGATGTGGAATGCTGCCTAACATATCATCTCATATTATTTTCTTTATAGCATGGACATGATGTCTACTACGCAACTTTATTCTTGTAGGCTCGTGTTGGGCCTCCAAACGCAGAGTTTTGTAGGACAGTAGCAATTTTCCCTCAAGTGGATGACCTAAGGTTTATCAATCCGTGGGAGGTCTAGGATGAAGATGGTCTCTCTCAAACGACCCTGCAACCAAATGCAAGAAATCTCTTCTGTCCCAAACACAACCAATACAATGGTGAATTGTATAGGTGCACTAGGCGAAGAGATGGTGATAAAAGTTTAATATTGATGGTAGAAATATATTTTTGTAACCCGAATAAATAAAAACAACAAGGTAGCAATTAGTAAACGGGCACAAAGACAATATTGCAATGTTTAAAAGGAGGCCTAGGGTCCGTACTTTCGATAGTGCAATCTCCCAACAATGCTAACATAGTGGGATCATATGATTATCCCTCAAAGTGCAGCAAAGAATCACTCCCGAGTTCCTATTAGCGGAGAACAAAAGATAGAAATTGTTTGTAGGGTATGAGACCACCTCAAAGCTGTTCTTTCCGATCAATCTATCCTAGAGTTCATACTAGAATAACGCAAGCTATCCTTCCCGATCGATCTAATCAAGAGTTCGTACTAGAATCACACCAAAGCAAATTCATATTCATAATACTCAGTCCACATAAAGAACTACAAGGAAACCCCAAAGTTTCTATCAGAAAAGATAATAAAAACGTGCATCAACTCCTATGCATAGATTACCCCAATATTACCGCGGGAATCCGCGAGTTGAATGCCATAACACATATCAAGTGAATCAATATGATACCCCATTTGTCACCTCAAGTATTCATATTGCAAGACATACATCATGTGTTCTCATATCTGAATATTCAATCCGACAATACAAAACTTCGAAGGGTAAAGATTCAATTCATCATAACAAGAGTATAGAGGGTAGAAACATCATATGATCCGACTATATTAACAAAGCCCATGATATAGATCATGAGAGAGAGAGAGAGATTAAACACATAGCTACTGGTACAAACCCTCGGCCCCGAGGGTGGACTACTCCCTCCTCATCGTGGTGGCCGCCGGGATGATGAAGATGGCCACCGGAGATGATTCGCCCCCTCCGACAGGGTGCCGGGGGGGGGGGTCTAGATTGGTTTTCGTGGATACAGAGACCTTGCGGCGGTGGAACTTCTGATCTAGGGTAACCCCTAAGGGTTTTGGAATATTTGGAAATTTATAGTGCAAAGAAGGGGTACGGGAGGCCACCGAGGTGGGCACAACCCACCTAGGCGCGCCAAGGGGGCCAAGCGTGCCCTGGTTGGTTGTGCCCCCCTCGAGGCACCCCCAGGTGGAGCTTAGGCCCATCTTGGGTGTTCTGGTCCATAAAAATCTCCAAAAAGTTTCACGGTGTTTGGACTCCGTTTGATATTGATTTCCTGCGATGTAAAAAACAAGAAAAAAACAGCAACTGGCACTGGACACTGGGTTAATAGGTTAGTCCCAAAAAATGATATAAAGTTGCTATAAAATGATTGTAAAACATCCAAGAATGATAAAATACTGGCATGAATACTTCATAAATTATAGATATGGTGGAGACGTATCAGCCTCCCCAAGCTTAATTCCTGCTCGTCCTCGAGTAGGTAAATGATAAAAGACATAATTTATGAAGTGTGAATGCTAGCAAAGTGCATGAGTTTGATCAATAATAATTTTAATCACTTTTCCTAGCATCATAACAGCAATTCTTTCTCATAAAATTTCTCATGTTGTAGTGGCAACCAATTCACATGTTATGGTTTAAACAATGAACTCTCTTGAAACCTAACAACCTAAGTTCTTAGTCACCAAGCAATTGTAATTCAACTTATTCAACAGAGTCTAAGTAAGAGCTCCACATACTCAACCATCATATAGTCTTCCATGATTGCTAACACTCACCGCATACACATGAGCAAAACGTTTCAGCCGGACACATAGAAAGATAGGGGCTTATTGTTTTGCCTCCCAACGTATTCACCTCAAGAGAGATGTCAACAATAATAACTCATGCTACCCATATTCAACTGGACATATGTGCCTAGATCTTTCCTCACTACATGATGCTTGCGAAAAGAGAAAAATAAAAAGGAATAGAGAGAAAAACTTTGACTCTTTGCATAAAAATAAATACTAAAAAGTAAAAGATAGGCCCTTCGCAGAGGGAAGCAGAAGTTGCCATGCGCTTATTTGTTTGTATGCTCAATCCCTTAGTGCAAAAGAACGTCACGTTGTATTGCCCCTTAAGATGGCAACCTTTATTATGCAGTCTGTCGCTTTTATTCTTTGCCATCCAAGTTCGTACAACGCTCAATTTTCTCTTACACTAAATGATCTCACACTTTTAGAAGTAATTTTTATTGCCTTATTGCATCGATGACAACTTACTTGAAGGATCTGACTCAATCCTTAGGTAGGTATGGTGGACACTTGAAAATAAGATTTGGGTTTAAGGGTTTTTTGGATGCACAAGTAGTATCTCTACTTGGTGCAGAATTTTTGGCTAGCAAAGATGGGGGGCAAGCACCACATGTTGAAGGATCTATGACAATATAACTTCTATGTGAATATGAACAAACATAAATCATTACGTTGTCTTCCTTGTCTAACGTCAACAATTTTGGCATATAATATTTTGATGGGGGCTCACAATCACAAAATATTTCTATGATAGTGTATTTGCATGTGAAAGTTCTCTTCCTTATACTAATTATTCGTGAATTGCTTGTATGACCAATATTGTGATTGTCAAGCCTCAAAAGATTTCACTTTCTAAACCCAATGTGAAGCTACCACTAGGCTTGATATGATTTCAACTTCATGATATTCAGTTCATTCAACAATTTACTCATAGAATATAAGTGAAGCACAAGAGTAAATGACAAACTACTCCAAAAAGATATAAGTGAAGATCAAGCGAGTAGTTATGTAAATGGGTAGCTATGTGAGGACTCTCTCTTATTTAAAACTTTCAGATCTAAGTATTTTATTAAAAAAGCAAGCAAAACAAAATAAAATGACATTTCAAGGATAGCATACATCATCTGAAGAAGCAAAAACTTAGGCTCAACCGATATTAATCGATAATTGTGGAAGAAGAAAGGTGGGATCCCTACCGGGGCATCCCCAAGCTTAGATGCTTGAGACTTCTTGGAATATTAACTTGGGATGCCTTGGGCATCCCCAAGCTTGAGCTCTTGTGTCTCCTTAATTCCTTTCATATCACGGTTATCCTAAATCTCAAAAGCTTCACCCACACAAAACTCAACAAGAACTCGTGAAATAAGTTAGCACAAACCAATGCAAAAGCTTTATCATTCTACACTGTAGCAAATAACTAAAACTATTATTCAACATTGCATACTAAATGCCTCTGCATATTTAATACTCCTATCCTCAAATAGAATCATTAAACAAGCAGACATATGCAAACAATGCAAACATAACAGCAATCTGCCAAAACAGTACAGTCTGTAAAGAATGCAAGATTCATCATACTTCCCTAACTCCAAAAATTATGAAAATTTACCACACTGTATAAAATTTATCAGAGCTTATTATGCAAAAAGTTTCAACATTTTATCACATTCTGACTTTTCTAGGGAATTTTTGCAACAGCGATAAACTTTCTGTCTTTAAACAGCAACATGCATACTTGCAAAATAAGCATGGCAAAGGCTATCCTTGACATTTTTATTGAAGTAAAAGATGCAAAACATTATTATAGATAACAGCAAGAAAATCCTAACAAAATAAAATGACGCTCCAAGTAAAACATATATCATGTGACGGATGAAAACATAGCTCCAAGTGAGGTTACCAATAATGTTGGAGACAAAAGAGGGGATGCCTTCCGGGGCATCCTCAATCTTAGTTGCTTGGATATTCCTTGGATATTAACTTGGGGTGCCTTGGGCATCCCCAATATTAGGGTCTTGTCACTCCTTATTCTCCTCATATCGACATCTCACCCAAAACTTGAAAACTTCAATCACACAAAACTTAACGGAACTTTGTGAGATAGGTTAATATGATAAAGAGCAAACCATTTCACTTTGGTACTGTCAAGGACAAGATTCATAATTGTTTCCACACAATGCCTACTGTAGCATATCATTTCTACAATTTATATTGAGCAATATAAGCCATAGAAACTAGAAGGCAAGCAAACTATGCATCGAAAACAGAATCTGTCAAAAAGAGAACAGTCTGTAGTAATCTGCACTCAAACCATACTTCTGCGACTCCAAAAATTCTGAAAAAATTAGACCACGTGAGAAATTTTTATATTAATCTTCTGGAAAAAGAATCAACTCAAAAGCACCCTTCTGTTAAAAATGAGACTTATTTTCGTGAGCGCAAAAGTTTCTGTTTTTCAGCAAGATCAAATCAACTATCACCCAACATGATCCTAAAGGCTTTACTTGGCACTTTATTGAAAAAAAAGCAATAAAACATGGTCAATACAGTAGCATAATCATGTTAACACACAAAAAAAGTAGGTAAAAGTGTTGGGTTGTCTCCCAACAAGCGCTTTTCTTTAATGCCTTTTAAGCTAGGCATGATGATTTCAATGATGCTCGCATAAAAGAGAAGAATTGAAACATAAAGAGAGCATCATGAAGCATATGATTAGCACATTTAGGTCTAACCCACTTCCTATGCATAGGGATTCTGTGAGCAAACAATTTATGGGAACAAGAATCAACTAGCATAGGAAGGCAAACCAAGTGCAACTTCAAAACAATCAACACATAGAGAAGAAACTTGACATTATTGAGAATTGTAAGAGCATAAGTTCCTCTCTCATTATAATTTTCAGAGGCATAATGAATGGATTCAACAATATAACTATCACAAACAGCACTCTTTTCATGATGCAAAAGCATAGAAGATTTATCACTCTTTATGGCATACATGTCATCATAATAATCATCATAGATAGCAAATTCATTGTCATAATCAATTGAAACCTCTTCCAAAATAGTGGATGTATCACTAAATAAAGTCATGACCTCTCCAAATCCACTTATATCAATATTGTAATAAGATTCAACACCCTCCAAAATAGTGGGATCACTACTACCTAGAGTTGACCCTCTTCCATACCCACTTTCACCAATGTACTCATCATAAATAGGAGGCATGCTATCATCATAATAAATTTTCTTATCGAAAGTAGAAGGAATCAAAGGATTATATTCATTAAGAAAAGCATCCCCAAGATTAGGACAAGCATTATTTCCAGCACTGTAAGATCGAACCCACTACAAAGCACCTCTTCCCATTGCAAGATAAATCGATCAAGTTGGCCAAACAAAACCCAAATATCGGAGAAAAAATACGAGGCTATATGCAATCATGCATATAAGAGATCAAAGAAGACTCAAAAAACTTTCATGGATAAAAAGATAGGTCCGATCATAAACTCAAAGTTCATCCGATCCCAACAAACACACCGCAAAAAGAGTTACATCATATGGATATCCAAGAGACCATTGTATTGATAATCAAAAGAGAGAGAGGAAGCCATCTAGCTACTAACTACGGACCCGAAGGTCTACAAAGAACTACTAATGCATCATCGGAGAGGCACCAATGGAAGTGGTGAACCCCTCCGTGATGGTGTCTAGATTGGATCTGGTGGTTCTCGACTCTGCGGCGGCTGGAATTGATTTTCATCGACTCCCCTAGGGTTTCTGGAATATTGGGGTATTTATAGAGCAAAGAGTCGGTTCAGGTGGCACCCGAGGTGGGCACAACCCACCAGGGCGCGCCTGGGCCTCCTGGCGCACCCTGGTGGGTCGTGCTCCTCTCGGAGCACCCCCCCCGAGGCGCTTCTCCGGACCACTAGATGTCTTCTGGTCCAAAAAAATCCAAAAAAAGTTTCGCTGCGTTTGGACTCCGTTTGGTATTGATTTCCTGCGATGTAAAAAACATGCAGAAAACAGCAACTGGCACTTGGCACGATGTTAATAGGTTAGTACCAAAAAATGACTAAAATGATTATAAAACATCCAAGAATGATAATATAACAGCATGGAACAATCAAAAATTATAGATACGTTGGAGACGTATCAGGCACTCCCTCCTAAGGAAGCTACACCAGGGATTCTGGTTCCCGGTTCGGGATAAAATCAAATGTACTCGACCGTGGCAAGACCAGACAATGAAGAAGATAAACAGGCGCGGCATGGGAATGTTTAGCGGCGCATTGTCCGCCTAGAAAGTAAGGGTGAGACATCGGATCATCGTCAAAGAGCAAGCCTACTCCGAGATTGTAAAGGATAATCCGACAATTACAGAAGAGCAGTTCGAAATATTCAAGAAGGCTTGTGTTGCCGAAGCTGCCAAAGAAAAGTCGGAGTACATGAACGGGCTTCAAGAGAGGAACATGGGGTGCCACCACCTCGGAAGTCGTGGTTACGCGGGGAAGAGGCCCATATGGGCCAAGTAGGACGCGGAACGCGAAAGTCTGGGGATCCCAGACCCCTTGGCAGAGTTCACCATCCCGCAGGAGCGTGACGTAATCAGGGCCCGGTACCGTTGGGACCGAGTCAACAAGGTTTTCGATACAGACGCAGTCACGAAGGATTTCATGAGATTGCTGGTAATTATTAATTTATCCCCTAATTTTAGCTTCGGATCAATTAGAATGCACGTTTAGTCACATTTGTAAATGATCCATGTTCCTTTTGCAGAAAGAGCAGCAAAGGATTGCCACCGAAAGAGACTCGCCGTCTGAGGCGTTGGCGAGGCGCAAGTGGGACACCCCATTCAGCCCGGCCTTGAACATATTCAAAGAACTCCCGGTGGACACTTGGCCGTCGTATGGATGCGTGCACGGTGTCGGAGACGGCGCCACGTGGAAGAAGTACTACGGTGAGACTGCCGAGGAGAAAAAGGAAAGACAGAGGTTAAACAAATAAAACATCGACAAGAAGGTTGAGATTGCGGTGGATAAGAAATCAGCTGAGACAGTCAAAGTAGCGGTACCTGCCGCAAGAGAGGAAATGACAGTTTCGTATAGTGTCTTGATTCTGGGTATCGTCAGTTGGACCAAGCAAAATCCAGATAAAGAGGCAGTGGACTTTCCCCTTTCCAACTTCTTCGGGAGAAGGTCGTTTAGCGTTGCACCAGCACCTGCTCATAGCAGCCCATCCTCCGTCTCTGTCATGCTCGGCGGGGCATCGTCTTTTGCTGAGCTCGACGCACTCACGGTACCTGTCACACCAGCCCTCTTCAATATATGTATAATCTCCCATTTCCGTTGCCTTTCAGATGTCTCACGTCGCAGACATGTCTTTGCAGGTTGATGTAACTCCATGCACCATTCTATACACCATCAGCGGCCAGAAGGTGGACGTGGGAAAGGTGACGATAGTGAAGCCGAAGGAAGGATTATTCCACAGCCGGCTGATCCCCCCTAACGTCTTCAAGGTTTCCGTGGCCAGTGTCAAACTGGGCCATGAGAATTTGGCTCCTCCAGTAGCACTAGGGGGAGATGACGATGAGACCCCGCGTCGGCTTGGCGATAGCAAGAGTTGGGTCCTATTGTGGCCGAAGAGTCTGCTTCGTCTGGAGTCGGCCGGAAGCACACCCACGACCACGCAGCCTCAGCAAGGTATGAACACCAACACCCCACCTACCCAATTAGCGTCGCCTGTCATGCCGGGTGATAGCGGACAGCGTGAGGAAGAGACTCCATTAGTGGTTGATGACGTCACCGCCGTCGAAGAAGCAATGCATGATGCCATCGACGAGGATGACGATGACCCTCTACAGTATCTTAATACCAGCGCCTATGACGATGGAGGATTGATGGCTCAGCAGTATGAGTACTAAGAGTTTGAGCTATTGGGGAACGTAGTAATTTCAAAAAAATTCCTACGCACACACAGGATCATGGTGATGCATAGCAACGAGAGGGGAGAGTGTTGTCCACGTACCCTCGTAGACCGAAAGCGGAAGCGTTACCACAACGCGGTTGATGTAGTCGTACGTCTTCACGATCCGACCGATCAAGTACCGAACGCACGGCACCTCCGAGTTCAGCACACGTTCAGCTCGATAACGTCCCTCGAACTCCGATCCGGCCGAGCTTTGAGGAAGAGTTCTGTTAGCACGACGGCGTGGTGACGATGATGATGTTCTACCGACGCAGGGCTTCGCCTAAGCACCGCTACGATATTATCGAGGTGGATTATGGTGGAGGGGGGCACCGCACATGGCTAAGAGATCAAGAGATCAATTGTTGTGTCTATGGCGTGCCCCCTGGCCACGTATATAAAGGAGTGGAGGAGGGGGGAGAGGGCCGGCCCCTATGGCGCGCCCTGGAGGAGTCCTACTCCCACCGGGAGTAGAATTCCCACCCTTCCAAGTAGTAGGAGTAGGAGTCAAGGAAAGGGAAGAGAGAAGAGAAGGAAGGAGGGGGCGCAGCCCCTCCCCCTAGTCCAATTCGGACTAGGCCTTGGGGGGGGCGCAGCCATTCCTCTCTCTTTCCCCTAAAGCCCAATAAGGCCCATATACTCCCCGGCGAATTCCCGTAACTCTCCGGTACTCCGAAAAATAGCCGAATCACTCGGAACCTTTCCGATATCCGAATATAGTCGTCCAATATATCGATCTTTACGTCTCGACCATTTCGAGACTCCTCGTCATGTCCCCGATCTCATCCGGGACTCCAAACTACCTTCGGTACATCAAATTACATAAACTCATAATACAATCGTCACTGAAACTTTAAGCGTGCGGACCTTACAGGTTCGAGAACTATGTAGACATGACCGAGACACATCTCCGGTCAATAACCGATAGCGGAACCTGGATGCTCATATTGGCTCCTACATATTCTACGAAGATCTTTATCGGTCAAACCGCATAATAACATACGTTGTTCCCTTTGTCATCGGTATGTTACTTGCCCGAGATTCGATCGTCGGTATCTCAATACCTAGTTCAATCTCGTTACCGGCAAGTCTCTTTACTTGTTCTGTAATACATCATCTCGCAACTAACTCATTAGTTACAATGCTTGCAAGGCTTATAGTGATGTGCATTACCCAGTGAGCCCATAGTGTAACGCCCCGGATCCGATGAGCCAGGTGTTTTCAAGTTATTCGTCGTTGTTGCCATGTCATTTGCTTGCGTGTTGCCAGATTTTTCGGAGTGGTAAAATTCTGTTAAATCCCGAAATCGTTGCATTATGCTGCTCTGTTCTTCATGCCATAACTTCGTGCTCGGTGCTCCGATTCATGCGTGTAATATATCGAAATGTTCTCCATGAGATGCTCTTCATTTTGTTCCATTGTGCCATGCTTGTTTGAGGTCATGTTGATGCCCTAATCATCGTTGCAAGAGTGCTATATGATGTTAACTGCTGTCTGTTATCAGAACTTGGTGATTTGTCTTTTCCATTGCATTTTGTGTGTCCATCCTATGAGCTTGATGTCTACATGAGTTTTGTACTACATCATGCCATCTTTACTGGGGTGCTTGTCTTGTATTTTTGTGATATGTGTGGTGACTAGCACAAGCATGCAAAGTAGCCTCCATGATGTTGCTGATTTCTGTAACTTGGTCATTTCTGCCAAGTCTGAGTCTGTTATGTTGTGATGCCATGTAAACCTGCCGCTACAAGTCATTCTATGCATGATTTGGAGATATTCACTAAGGATGTTTTGTTATAAATGTTATGCACTTTTTTTGCATTTATAGCCTGCTGTAGCTTGTTATTATCATGCTCCAAACTTGCTAAATAATGCTGCTGTCAGCCTGTTAACATGAAGTTCAGTTTTGACATGTGTTTTGCTAGTGATCCTTGCACCCTCTGACTATGATATTGCAATGCTTAGCTTCATATATGTGCCATCTTACTGCTGGTTACCTTTTCATGCCATGTATTGCTCTGTGGTGAGTGGTTCAAGCTCACCAACATGCCTACTTATCGTTGTTTCTGCCATGTCCTGTTATTTTAACCAAGTATGAATCTGTCATATTACTTGCTATGTTTACATGGGTGCCATCATATCTTCTGTGCCTTTTTGGCTCGTAATCAGTAAGGGACTTTTGTTCTAGGAAATTAGTAGATTCATGCCATGCCTTTTTTTTCTATGATATGTTCCTGTAGCATGTCGTTTGATAGCTCTAAACTTTGCAACCTGATGTTATTTCTGCCATGTCCAGTGATTTCTGCAGTCTGTGAATCTGTTATTATTTGCAATCTTGCCATGTCCTTTGGAGCATGTTCTACTGATTTCTGGACATAGCTCAGTGTTCATGTTTTGTCATGCTTTACCTATACATTATGTCCGTGCCTTTTGTTTTCATGTTGAGGTGCTGTAGCATGTGGTTTTGATGCTTGCTAGATGCCTAGTTGCTGTTTTGGACAGATTGTTGTTATATCTTGTTTGGAGTGTATGTGTTGCACCGTTGCTCCGTTTTGAGCATGCTCTATATGAAACTTGCTTAGTTTTGCATGTAGTTTCATGTTACCTTGTTGCATCCTTGTTTTGAGGTGTTTGCTTGATGTTTGAATGCATTTTGCATCAATGCCATGCTTATCTTGTTTTGCTCATATCTTCTAGGCCGTAGCTCCGAATCTAATGAACCATATATGTAACTTGACTAGATTTTCGTTTACATCATTTTGGTGCATCTTAACTTGCTGTTTAACAACTTGACCATAAAGTTTATTCAGAGCTGGACCAATTTCGAAATTTGCATATGAGGACTTACCGAAATTGTTATATGTTGTTTCCGGCCTCATTTAAACTTGCTTTGATGTGTTGCTCTTGTATGCCTCATCTCTTGCCATGAGTAGCTTCACGTAGCCTTGTCATGCATCATACTTGGTTGAGCATCATGCCTTGTTCATGTGTGGTGTGTTTACCATGTTGTGTGCTTCTTCTCGATAGTTCCCGTGTCGTTGCGATCGTGAGGATTCGTTCGTCTTCGTGGCTTCATCTTCTTCATGGACTCGTTCTTCTTCCTAGCGGGATTTCAGGCAAGATGACCGTCACCTTGGATCTCACTACTATCATTGCTATGCTAGCTGCTTCGTTCTATCGCTTTGCTGCGCTACCTATCACTTGCTCTTCAAGCCTCCCAAATTGCCATGAACACCTAACCTTTGTCACCCTTCCTAGCAAACCGTTGTTTGGCTATGTTACCGCTTTGCTCAGCCCCTCTTATAGCGTTGCTAGTTGCAGGTGAAGATGAAGATTGCTCCTTGTTGGATTATGGTTATGTTGGGATATCACAATATCTCTTATTTAATTAATGCATCTATATACTGAAAATATTTATGTGGGCTCGGAACATTTCCAGTACCCACTAAAATAATTTTCAACGCGTTCCGAAACAATTTCAGTTTAGTGATTTTCATCTGTGAAAAGCAAACAAGAATGTGTTTTCACTATTCATGAAGACAATTTTTCGCGTCCACTAAATCCGAAAATATTTCTGTGGGTCTTAGAATAATTCTAGTACCCACTAAAATGATTTTGGATTCGTTCTGAAACAATTTCAGATTAGTGAATTTCATCTGCGAAAAACATCTGAAGTGGTTCCGGCAGCTCCGAAGCATATCCGGTTATTATCCTGAAAAATTCCAGAAAGCTTCCAGAATGATTCTGGCATCCTCCCAGAATTATCAGGCATGTGCCGAAACCAATTTGACTTTATGGTATCCCCTGAAACAACCTTTCAGTTTCACCGGAACTCATCCGGTGACCTCTCTCTGCGGAACTTTTCCGCTGTCCGAAACTTTTCCGGTGTCCGAAACTTTTTCGGTGATTTTCTCTCAGTCCCTGTCTAGTATTCAACAGATAGATGACCCTTAAGCGTGTGACCCTATAGGTTCGGTGAAGTATAGACATGACCCGGAACCCCTTCCGATCAATGATCAACATCGGAGCCGTGGACACCCATATTGACCCCTATACCCACACGAATAAATATTCGAGTGAACCTCCAGTTGCCGTGTGCTATTCCTGTTGCTTCACGATATATCACAAACACCTGAGGTGAGATTTATTGCATCCCCGTGGGCCAACACTTTGTCCACTATGCAAGTTACCTCGTTACCGGTTTTGTTCTCTTTTCTCGTTTCGTGTTCCGGCATCCCCGTGATCAAATCACAAAGTGTCTGGCCAGACGATGATGGACACCGTAACACCGAGAGGGCCCGAGTATATCTCTCCATCGTCGGAGGGGCAAATCCCAATCTCGAGCTATCAAGTTACTTAACATACTTTCCCATGAACCCGTAAGCCGCTGTAATAGCCATCCAGTTACGAATGACGTTTAACAAACCCCAAAGTTCATGAAGCAAGCATGAAGAAACTCGATACTCTCATGGTCTAAGGAATTATGCAAACATTAACTATCTCTGTGTTATAGACCATTAACTTGTGACGAATGTATCTCATAGCATAACATCAATTCGGGTCGATTCAACACAAATGTCCTTCCTGACATTGTGCCCTCAAAGTTGCTTGGCATAGACATGCCCATGATTGGGAAAACATAATCATCATGCAACACTTGAGCTAGTCTTAGAGGCACGACTAGGAATACATTTTACCATTTATTATTCCACAAGTGCATATGGGTTCTCCCCAGAGCCTTTATGGATATACGGGCTCGGGAACCAAAGCAGTTATAGCATGGAACATAAACATAATTATGAACAGGGAGATAATCAATAACATTTATTATTGCCTCTAGGGCATATCTCCTACAGACTCCCGCTTGCACTAGAGACAGTAATCTAGCTTATGCTAATGCACTTCACACCTGTGGCACACCGGTGTAAATATGCTTCGCTTGTGGTATAGCCTGATGTCCAACGGATCTGACGGCTTCAGCTCCGTGTGTATCTTTGCATGTCCTCGCGTTTTCACGTTTTCACAAAATTCATATTTTGTGTGGACTTGGCTTTGTATGTATGTGAATCACAGGTCGAACCTGGATTCCTCAGACTGAGTGATGGAGCACCTATCTGCAGTAGTGTCCCATTGTCAAAAGCCATCTTGGAACCATACTAAGTTCGTGAATGAACTATATGATTCAACATCTTCTTTGTCGCTTCTAAAGCGTCAACATACTTAGCCCTTGTTATAGATTCGCCACAGTAACTAGTTTGAACAAATTCCAACTAACTGTGCCACCACATTGTGTGTTACACAAAACCCTTAATTTAAATCGAAAATCGCATGGAGAAAAGATGAAGACTGTATCGATGTAACATTTTACAACGAACTCTTCATGATCTTTGCTTGCGAGAAAACCATGTCATCAGTACTTACTCTAGTACTCTGTGACATCTTTCACTGTTGTCCCATGATCAGTAATTTGATCACTTTGGTATCCATACTCGCAACACCTTGAGAGTATCGGACATATCTGGTTGTTTTACATACCATGGAATACATGATTAATCCAAACACAAGAGTGTGTGGAATCTCCATCATGTATTTTACTCATCAGTGTTTTGGGACACCGAGTCTCGCAAAAACTCTTTCCATGTGACTTCGGCAAGAATCACTCCTTGGCGTTTTAAATGCTAAAAGGTTTTAGCATCTTGTCAATGTGTATTCATTGCTTAGCCCCATTAGGTAAATCTATCTCCATAGATCATCATGCCTAACATTGAGGCTATTTAGCCTAAGCACTTCATCGAAAAACTATTTTCAAATGAAGTCCTAATTCGTGTCAAGAAATTTATTTCCAATTACCAATGTGCCAAGCACATAAGGTTTTTAGAAATATTATTACGCTCCCACTTACTTTCTTGAATTACAAGCATCTTCGTTACCCATTGATGAAGTCAAACCCCTTTAACCATTTCATCAAAGCACGAAGATTCCAACTCCATTTTGCTCTCTTCTGTCCATAGCTGGAACTCTGAAGTTTGCACCCTTACTAGCATCCTCTGGATAGACAAAATGCCTTGGACTGTAACACATGCAAGTCCTTGGTTTCATTTCCATCAAATGGAAATCCTATTGTCATCCATGTTTCATATCTCATGATTGAAATATGTATTAATTGCTAGTTCAACCCGAACCGACTTTAAGCATCGCTACGATGAAAACAACCTCATCGTAGTCAACTCTTGAACTTGTTATTTCAACAAGTCAAGCTTTATGGATAAAACATTTTTATCCGTATCAGTTTTAAGTTCCATAAATATTCGTTAGACTCTAAGTCCTCCGAAAGGTGTATCAAGGTTTTAATCTTGAATCACTTATATGGAAACTAACTCGGGTTGTATTGGCATTTAGCCAATTCTGGAGTCAGGGCCCATCAACGCTTCCTTGTGTATCGTAGGTATAATGTTGTCTAACAACAATATCTCGTTTGCGCACCTGAGAGGTTTGCACGAGCCTTGCCTACGTGGTTCAGCTGCAAGTTCGACCGAAGTTCATACATTTTATTGTAGAGACTTCCGTATCAGTCGCAGTAGGAAACTCTGGAATTACTTCCAAGGTCTCTTTCCTTTGATCTGATGACGTAGATACTGTTTATCTCGTCGAGTTGCACTATTCTCCCACTCACCTTTTTGAAAGAACCATTCTCTTTAAAAGCACACCGTTTTGCGGCAAAACTATTTGCCTCGGTATAGTGAGGGAGGAATACCCAACATTTTGGTATAACCTAAAAAGTAGCACTTGACTGATTTGGAATAGGTTTGTAACCTTTTACACAAGCCCCATATTCCAAATGTTAAGAAAAGATATTACATGGTTGGGCATACCATACCATGGCTTCATTTCAACGGACCCGATGTAGCTCTTTTCAGTGTAAAAGCCGCAGTCTCTAAAGCATCACTTTAAAAGGGATAATGGCAAATTTATTTATGTCATCTTTACCATGTGATAAATGGTTTGATTACATCTCCATGGACTTTCCACTTGCAGTGGTGTTCCGGGAGGTGCAAGTTATGAAACCCCTTTCACAACTCATAAGACATTCGCTAAACATGTAACTCAAATATTCCTTTGTGCAATCAAATTGCAGAAACATAATTTTCTTTTTACAATAACTTCTACTTCATTTTGAGAACCTTTCGAATGATTTCAAAAGATCCAGACTTACGTCTCATCAAGTAAATATCCATAGATCTACTTGAGTCATTTCTGAAGATAAATAAATCCACCACTAACAACACTTATCGGACTACACACATCAAATGTATGATCACTAATAAGTTTGTTGTTTGTTCCTTATGGCCTGTGAACGGTATTTTAGTCACTTCACTTTTCGGAGGAAAGTTGCAAGTGTCAGATGATTCAAAATCAAAAAGACTTCAAAATCCATCATAATAGAATTTTCCATGCGGGTTTCTGCAATGTGACCAAATGTAGTGCCACACTTGTGTGGTATTCTTTTAGTCTTGCGACATTTAGCGTCAGTGTTATGGATGTATCATATTACCATCAATATTCATAACATATGTCCCATGGATGATGGAAGTATGGCCCTTATGTTATTCATAATACTTAACAACAATTGTTGTTTTTATGAACAACTCTTTTGCAACAAACATTGTGCAATGGGCTAGAGTATATGAAACTCTAAAATGAATTATGAAAGTAAACCCAGAGGTATTGTATTATTATCAATATTCATAACATACATCTCATTCATAATGAAAGTATGGCCCTTGTGTTATTCATAACATCGAACATAAAAAGTTCTCTTATGAACAACCTTCTTGCAAGATACCTTATGCAATGGGATAGAGTTTGTAAAACTCTAAATGAATTATGAAAATAAATACAGACGGCAATACACCGATGGAAGGTATAGTATCATTTACTATGTTCCCTGTGTATACCTTAACCTCATTTCTTGCTAGTCTTTCAGGCCATAGTAGTTCTTACATCGAGTTGCAACAGAATGCAATCGAGCGGGCATTTTTGTGATGAACTCACAATACCCAAGTATTAGTGATTAACATGTTTAACCATAATTTGCAAGAACTATATCTTTGAACAGCCTTCTATACATCAAAAACTTGTATGACATTCATACATGAGCTGGATATTCCAGTCTTCTTTCCTTTTGCCTTTATACTTCTAACAGTTTAACTTTTAGTATTTCTCCTACTCTCAGAAGAAGCACCCAACTTAAGAGTGGCATTAGCCCCGGACTTCCTAGGCGTGTAAGTCATACTAACACCCTTTGGACACTTCCTTTCTCTTTAAGTTGTTGTTTTATTCACCTTTCATTATATGACAGGCGTTCTTCTGGATCCCTTTCCCAACAGTCAAATGCATAGTAAACACTTTTACTAATACTTGCAAACAAACATTGCTTTGTTTGTATCTGAAAATAATTTTCAGTTCCATGAATATCATATAAATATCCCAACTTTCGAAGTTTGGGTTTCATGGAAGCAAACATATTCCACTTGACCGTAACAGAATTCTAGCTTTTGGATCGAAGGACGAGAGTCACATGATCCATAGCATTAGCGGGAGGATACGGAAAGCATGCGATAGGACAAAGTCCTTCTCGGCACTTTTGAGGACAATCCTCATATTACGTTACCAATCGTAAAGTTTTAACCAGATATTTAACAGCTATTCAATTTTAATAGGGAAGGTGGAAATGCGAGCCATTATTCTACAACTATTATGCAAACCACACTTAGACAGTGTTCAAAATTAATTGCATTGAGAATTAAACATGTTAATTCAATAGTGCGCTCCCACTCAAATCAATATCTCTCAAAATTGATTGTGAGTGATACAAGACCCACATTTCAATTGTTCGTCATTGGTGTAACACCACTGATGACGAAAAATCTCAACCGGTAGGCCAACTTGCCCATCACATCTCTATGTGACTCTTGTTCATCTTTCGATGCTTGTGTTCCGAGCTCATCACGGTCATGCCTGAACGTCAAGACAACCAAGTGATCTCGCTGCGAGGTCTCAACTCACCCGCCTCACACTTCTCTAATCGTTCGTACCCGTGTGACACGGCGCACCCCGAAAAGATAGGTGCCGTGATGGTGCTACACTTGGGAGAACACTAACTACTTGGTATTTTTGTGAGAGATCACCCTAATAAAAAGCAACTACCGCGCAATCAAGAAGGGTGCATCATAAGGGATAAACATCTCAGGCAATTCATAATAGCATGATATGGTATAGCCCTTTCTGACGGAGAAGTATTTCATTTCTTCGTCTTCGGCATTCGTGTTGGTGTTCACCTTCGCGAAGATTGCCACCACCTTGTCGATGCACCAGATAATATTGCTATCTCCATAGCGTATAAAATTAATGCATTACTTAAGGTTGACACGCAGGTCATTAAAGTGCAATCATATGGCTCCAGCCATGATGCCGAATCATGACACGCAGGTCATGTTAATCAAATTACATCATATAGTCATCTCATACATAATCGAATTAGTATGAGCACTGCTATTCACATGCACATCCTGCAAAACCAAGTTAGACGCCTCTAATCGGTTTATGCAAAATTTATTTTACGTGGCTTCTAAGGTTTTGACTTAAACCGCAGCGACCAACGTTCATCATCAAGTATGATAGTTCATGTCGCTAGATTAACTTTGCAGGGTGTATGAAGCACGAGACAATAAAATCTCGAACCCCATACTAAACTTCATCATACGCATGACCCCCGTGCAGATCATATCTGCATTGCCCTGTCGTCTGCGAATTTCATCTTTCCTTTGACTACGGCAGAACCCAAAGAACTGATAGCACTTCCATGATCAATCAGGATCACGGATTGCCGGAACTTTGTCAAATTCCACCATGCTGTCTCCAGATTGAGCAAACGCAAATTCTAGGGAAGCAACAAGAACATCGGGTAACAGATTTCATCTGTCACCCGCGTAAATAATTTTCAGCAATAGATCTCATCTACTACGTAATTATATTATGCAATACCCATACATCTCTATGTATTCTAGATCGCAACCTGCATCTACGCATAGCACGGCTCATGATGCCACTGTAGGGGAACGCAGCAGAAAACAAAAAGTCTCTGACCTACGCACCAGCCCAGGACCACTATGGAGACTGCATACATGGTTTGATATTTTTCGTTACCGACTCGTAGCGCAACGGGAAGTAGAGTCGATGATGATCGGTGGTGCAGATCCCCGCAGCTAGGATTTACAACCTCCCAACCGCGAGGATGTATACCCTCATCTGCTCCTCAGACAACCCTCCGGGAGGCGGTCGAACAGGCCCCCCGGACGGTGTCATGGACAGCCCTTCGGGAGGACCTTCAAAACTCGAACGGTCACTCGGACAGCCCTTCGGGAGGACCTTCGAAACTCGGACGGTGACACGGACAGCCCTTCGGGAGGCACTCACGAACTAAGACCGAAACTACGATCTCTCTACAGAGTTGCACACATACGGTGTCATCTATCCGGCAGGGCTTCGCCGTCCAGAACTAGTTCCTGCCGGAACCCAGACAACCTTTCGGCTCTATGAAACTATTTCGCTGGGAGGGAGAGAATAAGCCAGATCATTGCAATGGCATGTATGTGAGAAGGGATGATCCTTTAGGCAGCCCCCTCCACCCCTATTTATAGGCCAAGCCCAAGGGTGGCTTCTCCAAGAAGCCAAGGGGGGAAATACCAAAAAGGCCCTCAAGGTGGCTTCTCCAAGAAGCCAAGCAAAAAGCACTTTCACTATTCATGACGACATTTTTCAGCGTCCGTTCGAACTGAAAATATTTATGTGGGCTCAGAACATTTCCAGTACCCACTAAAATAATTTTCAACGCGTTCCGAAACAATTTCGGTTTAGTGATTTTCATCTGCGAAAAGCAAACAAGAATGCGTTTTCACTATTCATGAAGATAATTTTTCGCGTCCACTAAATCCAAAAATATTTCTGTCGGTCTTAGAGAAATTCCAGTACCCACTAAAATGATTTTGGATTCGTTCGGAAACAATTTCAGATTAGTGAATTTCATCTGCGAAAAACATCTGAAGTGGTTCCGGCAGCTCCGGAGCATATCCGGTTATTATCCCGGAAAATTCCAGAAAGCTTCCAGAATGATTCTGGCATCCTCCAAGAATTATCAGGCATGTGCCAAAACCAATTTGACTTTATGGTATCCCCTGAAACAACCTTTGAGTTTCACCGGAACTCATCCGGTGACCTCTCTCTGCGGAACTTTTCCGCCGTCCGAAACTTTTCCGGTGTCCGAAACTTTTTTGGTGATTTTCTCTCAGTCCCTGTCTAGTATTCAGCAGATAGATGACCCTTAAGCGTGTGACCCTATAGGTTCGGTGAAGTATAGACATGACCCGGAACCCCTTCCGATCAATGATCAACATCGGAACCGTGGACACCCATATTGACCCCTATACCCACACGAATAAATATTCGAGTGAACTCCAGTTGCCGTGTGCTATTCCTGTTGCTTCACGATATATCACAAACACCTGAGGTGAGATTTATTGCATCCCCGTGGGCCAACACTTTGTCCACTATGCAAGTTACCTCGTTACCGGTTTTGTTCTCTTTTCTTGTTTCGTGTTCCGGCATCCCCGTGATCAAATCACAAAGTGTCTGGCCAGACGATGATGGACACCGTAACACCGAGAGGGCCCGAGTATATCTCTCCATCGTCGGAGGGGCAAATCCCAATCTCGAGCTATCGAGTTACTGAACATACTTTCCCATGAACCCGTAAGCCGATGTAATAGCCATCCAGTTACGGATGACGTTTAACAAACCCCAAAGTTCATGAAGCAAGCATGAAGAAACTCGATACTCTCATGGTCTAAGGAATTATGCAAACATTAACTATCTCTGTGTTATAAACCATTAACTTGTGACGAATGTATCTCATAGCATAACATCAATTTGGGTCGATTCAACACAAATGTCCTTCCTGACATTGTGCCCTCAAAGTTGCTTGGCATAGACATGCCCATGATTGGGAAAACATAATCATCATGCAACACTTGAGCTAGTCTTAGAGGCATGACTAGGAATACATTTTACCGTTTATTATTCCACACGTGCATATGGGTTCTCCCTAGAGCCTTTATGGATATACGGGCTCGGGAACCAAAGCAGTTATAGCATGGAACATAAACATAATTATGAACAGGGAGATAATCAATAACATTTATTATTGCCTCTAGGGCATATCTCCTACATTTCCGTCATACCGGTGTTATGTTCCTTGATTTTGCGTCCCTTACGCGGTTGGGTGATTTATGGGACCCCCTTGACAGTTCGCTTTGAATAAAACTCCTCCAGCAAGGCCCAACCTTTGTCTTACCATTTGCCTACCACCTATTTCTTTTCCCTAGGGAGTCGCGCTCCCGAGGGTCATCTTTATTTAGCCCCCCCCGGGCCAGTGCTTCTCTAAGTGTTGGTCCGAACCGAGCCGCCTGCGGGGCCACCTCGGGGAAACTCGAAGTCTGGTTTTACTTGTAGCCTGTCTCATCCGGTGTTGCCCTAAGAACGAGATATGTGCAGCTCCTATCGGGATTGTCGGCACATCGGGCGGTCTTGCTGGTCTTGTTTTACCATTGTCAAAATGTCTTGTAACCGGGATTCCGGGACTGATCGGGTCTTCCCGGGAGAAGGAATATCCTTCGTTGACCGTGAGAGCTTATAATGGGCTAAGTTGGGACACCCCTCCAGGGTATAAACTTTCGAGAGCCGTGCCCGCGGTTATGTGGCAGATGGGAATTTGTTAACGTCTGGTTGTAGAGAACTTGACACTTGACTTAAATAAAACGCATCAACCGCGTGTGTAGCCGTGATGGTCTCTTCTCGGCGGAGTCCGGGAAGTGAACACGGTTTTTGGGTTATGTTTGACGTAAGTAGGAGTTCAGGATCACTTCTTGATCATTACTAGTTGACGACCGTTCCATTGCTCCTCTTCTCGCTCTTATTTGCGTATGTTTGCCACCATACTTGCTTAGTCGCTGCTGCAACCTCACCACCTTACCCCTTTCCTACCCATTAAGCTTTGCTAGTCTTGATACCCATGGTAATGGGATTGTTGAGTCCTCGTGACTCCCAGATTACTAACACACCAGTTGCAGGTACAGGTTTTGCGATGATCATGACGCGAGAGCGATGTTTCTTGTTTTGGAGTTCTTCTTCTGCTTCTTCTTCGCTCAAGGGATAGGTTCCAGGTCGGTAGCCTGGGCTAGCAGGGTGGATGTCGTTTGAGCTTCTGTTTGTGTTTCATCCGTAGTGGGATGTTGATCTTATGTATGATGTATTGATGTATTATTGCGGCATGTGTATGCCTTGTATGTATCCCCATCTATTATGAAATGTTGATGTGATGATATCCACCTTGCAAAAGCGTGTCAATATGCGGTTCTATCCTTGGTGGGACCTTCGAGTCTCTTTAGGATAGTATCGCATATTGGGCGTGACAAGTTGGTATAAGAGCCTCGACCGACCCTAGGAGCCCCCCCTTGATTTGATTGTGTAGTTTGGCCGTTGTTGAGTCTAGAAGAAATTATTTTCTGAGTCTAGTTATATCGGAGAGTAGGAATTCTTTTTACTCCTCGGCCACTTCGTCGCTCTGGTGAGAAATCTTGACGTAGGTGTTTTGAACTACTCCTCTTCCCCTTCAAATTTTTTCTTTAGGTTCACGCGGTTAGTTTATCGATCGTGGGTTCTCAGCTCTTTTCATCCGGTGCATTTTCTCGTCAAGTCGATTCGACCTCTTTGTTTTTTGGAAGTTCAATCCTCAATTTCTCTCTCAACGAAGTTGTTTCTCTGTCCTCAGTTGGTTTTTTTTCCACCCGCCCACCCTTCTGCTTCTCGGAACCGGAGTCCATAATCGAGTATCCACCCTACTCGTGCGAAGTTTTTGCATTTTCTCCTCAATCATTTCAACCGGTGTCTTCCCTTCAAATTATTCGTCGGTTGCCTGTTTCAAGTGGCCTATGTTTTCCCGCCCTCCCACCCCTTTATTCCCGGAGTATGAGCCTCTATTCGAGCATCTATTTCATTCATGCGGAGTATCTTCAGTCTTCCCTCAATTATTTCAACCGGTGAATTCTCGTCTCGTTTGACATTCTTCATCTCTTTTCTTCTCCGGTGGATTCAATTCCAATTTTTGGTAGTGATTATATTCTTTCCTCGGCTCAAATGTTTCCCGTTGCTCGTTCCCCTCTCGTCATTTAATCATTCCGGAGTGATGAAGACATCTCAGGAGATTCGTCTGTGTTCGAATTAATTCGAGGTTGTCACCTCATTCAAATATTTCAATTGTTCCGGTGCATCATCTATCTCTTCAACAATCCTTTTTCAACGGTGATTTCTCTTCAGTGGGCCCTAACCCACAGGTCTTTTCCCAGGATCTTACCTGACTCTTCTAATTTCCCGGAGCGATTCTCAAATCCTTTTCGAAGTGTGATGTAAGTATGAATTTCATCAGTCAGATGCTTTTCCAAGATCAATTTCAAATTATTTTCATTGTTGGCTCAACCTCTTCGATTTTTCATTCTCCCGGAGTATCTCATCAATTTTGGTGTTATTTCTCGTCGTCATTCTCAACATTTGAAGACTAAAGTAGAGTTTTCCCTAAATCTTGTCCATTCTCCCGGAAATTCGCGGTGCTAGCTCCATGGTTATCCTATCAAATTGTTACAAGTCGTGCAATTATTTTCACCCTTCCGGAGTATTTCAGGAGTTGTTTTCCGTAACAATTATCCGGAGGCCTCCATTTCAGAATATTTCTTCGTTCTAAGTTTTTCAAATCCTTTCTCTGATTATTCTATATTCATGCCTTTTCGTTCGTCTCCATATTCTTCCGGTGTTTTGCTCTTTAATCAGTTTGTGATCTCTTCATTCTCTTGTCTCTAGATTCCCTCAAGTATCTTCGTGCTTTTTGAATTCTTTCCGGTGATTCATTCTCTTTTTCGTCATTCATTTCAATTCCTACGGTGGCTCGTTCAAGATTCTTTCTGTTGTTATCATATCAATTCATTCGTTATTTCGAACCCTACCGGTGGTTCACGAAGACTTTCTCAAGCTTTGCGCTATATCCCCCCTTAATCTTTTCCCAATGTGAATAAGTTGTATGCAATCCATTGTTTCTCATCAATTCAATTGGTGGAGGATAAGCATAACGTAATCCTTATTCTTCTTTCTTCAAGTTGTTTTATCTCTTCTTTTCGGAGATTCTTCATCTTATCACATTCTCGGTTCAAAGTGTTTTCATTTTTTTCTTTCCCGGAGTTCCAAGCTTCTCGCCGATTTCGTCGCGAACCTCCATCCAAATCATCGCAAGGATTTAATCTTATCCCTTTCATCCTTCAATTTTATCTCGTCATTCTTTTGTTACCGGAGTTCATCACGGTGGCTCGTCGTGATTTAATTCATTCTTCAAGTGTTCATCAAGATTCTTGTAGGCGTAGCTCAAGTATCTTCTTCTTGCTTCTCAAAGTGCAATTAATTCTCCATATTCTTCTGAAGTGGAGTTTGGCATTTCTTCGTCCTTCTCAGCTTTTTCAACCATTTTCCGTTGGTGGTAGGTTACCACCTCATAATTTTGAGATGTTATCCATAAGTCCACAACAAGCTTATTCTTTTGTTGTTGAATTTCTAACAACTCCGTTCAATGTTTCCTTCTAAGGATGCTCTCTATTTCATTCATGGTAGAAGTTGTCATCTTCTTCCCCGTTCTTCTCATTCCACTATTTCAAGTCTTCCGGAGGTTTTGTGTTGTTCCTCAAGTCAAGTATCGTTCCATTTCTCAAGTTCTTGTTCTATTCTTTCCTTGTTCAGCCGGAGTGCTGCAAAAATTCATTCGTTATTATTCCTTTTCTATCTTGTCCTAACCGGAGTGGTTTCAAATTCAGTCTTATTCCTTAAGCTTTTGCTTCTTGTCTCATTCAACATTCCTCTTTTCTACTCGAGTGTTCTTCACTTTGTTCATCCTCACTGTTTTGTTCTTATTTCACCTCATCCCTTTTTTCCTTCCGTCTCGGTCCTAAGATCTCGGAACGAGATCTCTTGTTAGTGGAGGAGTGTTGTAACGCCCCGGATCCGATGCGCCAGGTGTCTTCCAGTTATTCGTCGTCGTCGCCATGTCATTTGCTCGCGTGTTGCATTTTGCCATGTCATCATCTGCATGTTTTGCGAAACATGCATCCGGTCCTTTTCCCCGTTGTCCGTTTCGCGATCCGACACTCCCACACGCACCCGTCGCCCCTCTCAGACCTTGTTTCGTGAGCGGGAGAAAAACATTCTCGGAATGGGTCGAGATTTGCCGAGTGGCCTTGGTATAGCACCGGTAGACTGCCCGTCAAATTTCGTTCCATTTAGAGGTCGTTTGATGCCCCAACGGTTAACCGCGTAGCCCGAAAACCCCTTCTCTTTGCAGCCCAGCACCCCTCCAAATCAGCCCACTAGCCCATCCAAACCCCCTCTATGCTCTCGGTCGTTCGATGACGATCGTGTGGGCGAAAACCGCACCTCATTTGGACTCTCCTAGCTCCTCCTACCTATAAATATGTGCCCCTCCCCGAAATTTCGCGCAGATGAAACCCTAGCCACGCTCCTCCCCGCCGCCGGACATGTCCGCCTCCGCGTCGGACGCGTCCACCGCCGCCGCCACGTCACTCCGGCCAATGAGAGGTCGCCACGTCGCCAACCCCGCCGCCTCAGCCACTCCCGCACCGCCACGTCACCAGTCGCCCGTCCCCGCCCCCACGCGGGGCCCTCCGGGCCCGGTTCGCCGC